>NC_056733.1:1891463121-1891485621 GCF_019279795.1 Protopterus annectens | reverse complement strand
TATAATTTACATTTCATAAGCTTTCTTAAATCAAGAGAAACTTAACAAATAAAAAACACAAATACAGAAAAAAGAAAATGTTCTGCAGTAGGAAAAAGTGAAATAAAAACACTAAATGAGCACACTTTTCTTGTACAAATAGCAGCATTGCTGTGAACAATTAAAGTGTATTAAGTTCTTAAAAAACACAAAGTAAATGCAAAGAAGCAACTTGCTGAAATTATATTTGAGTGATGATTAGTTAGTCCATACCAGCAATGTCCAGCACCTTCAGCATTTCCACCTGGATGCTATTTGCTCTCATTGCCTTGCCACAGCAGAACTCCTTAATTGCCTCAGTGACATCATTTTCCAAAATGGATCTAATACAACCATTTTCTTCTAATACTGCCTCATCAGAGGAGGACATATCCAGAAGATCTAGAAGTTCTTCAAAGTGTTCCTTCTTCCACCTCACAATACTGTCCCAAGCTGCGATAAGAATAAGCAGTCATCCTGCCTCCATCACCTAAGTGCCCAACTGTTTTAGCAGAACACCACTTTGAAACTGTCCAAATGTTACACTTCATGGTCTCAGCATGCTACTCCCACACCTAGGATTTTGCTTCAGTAATTGCTGCATTCAATGACTTTTTAGTTTATTGATTCCAATCTGATAAATCTGAAGAACTTCTCTGCTAGCAGTGCTAGAATACTTCTTTTGTTAAACTGACAGCTTCCCTCAACATTGTTATCCATCAGCAGACTTTGCCAAGACAAGGACAAGTTACATGTCCTTTTAACAGCAGCTCTTTGCTACTGTCTCACTTAATATGATCTTGAACAAGGTGCATTCAGATGCAATGTTTCTGGCCTCCCAGGTATGTGGAAGAAGCTCTTCTGGGAGTAAACATTGAATTCATCCTGCACAGAAACATAGATTAGGAGTTGCCAGAATCTGTTCAATACACATTTGGGTTTCCTAGTGATTTCCAACCACCCATCTGGCCATTTGATGCAACTTACAAATAAATGGTTATTATTTGACAGCTCAGCAGCTTTCTTAATCCAGCTGCCCAGAACATATGACCTTTGCTCTGATTAATATGAAGCCATTCCATGACCTTTGATCTGATGTCCATTTATGGACATCTTTATGTCCTTAAATTTTTGTTTTTCATAGACAGCGCGCACACCTAACACAAAATTCTAGAAACAGTTCATCATTCACATTCATATAAGACAAGCCATTTGTCACAACCACATCCCTCCTGGCATCTCCATCATTATCCAAGTTAGCTTGAAGTCTCAGAAATGTACATAACCCATTGATGGCTCCCTGCTGAGCACAGCACACACACACACACAAACACACACACACAAACACCTAATCTCAGAAAAAGCAGAATGCACCAAACAATTCCCATTTACATGCAAAAATGGTAACTGAACAACAGCACCCAGCCATAGGCTTATGGGTAACCATTTGAAATGTCGGGACTTGCTACAGTGAGTCCTGAAATGCCGAGATTGAATGGCCGCATGAACAGACATACATATGCTAAGTTCAATATTCCATTTCTCAGAATATACCCTTTTTTCCAAGGTATGGTGATCTTGAAGTTGGCATATATCTATATATATATATATATATATATATATATATATATATATATATTTGGGAGTGTGGGGGCTTCCCCCCTACACACATGGAGGTTGCAAGGGGAGCTTGCTCCCCTTCAAAATTTAGTTTTAAGGAAAAGAGTGATTTTTTAAGATTTGCTCTTCTCCTGTGTTTTCAGTCATGTTTTTTTTTTCAGCTTTTCAGTCCTTTGCACTTTGAGTGCCAACATTCCAATAAGGAACCTAGATTTATGTGCATCCCCACACCTATCAAGGACTTTTCTTGAACATTATATCCTACTCAGAATGGAGACCACTCTCATTCAAGAAATCTGGTTCCAGAACCAGTACTATGTGTAGGGGAAATATTCACCACATTTAGCTGGTACTAGTCTACAAAACCATCTCCATTTTCCCAAGAACTCAAGTGACATTCTATATCTCATGAGCCTGTTTCCCTTGCCAGGCACTAGTCTGTCTAAATCAAAACTGCCCCTGCCTGACACTTGCCTGACATGCCACCTGATCTCTATCCTTCAGCTTATGGGCTGTGAGGCTACAAAGTTGTTCCATGTAGCTTTTTAAGCTTGAGTCTCGCTGGCCTTCATGGACCATCTATCTAACACTCACCCATGAAAGATCAAACATTTAAGACTTATGGCATGGAGTCACTTTCTAAGATCTTGCTCCTTATTATATTATGTCTCTCTGAGAAAGTTAACTGTTTAAACAAACATGAACAGATTTAACAAAATTTTGTTTCACATATGTATCATCTATCTCCTGGAAATATTCTCTTTGGACTTTCATGTCTTGATAGTGTTTAATATACCATATTCCAATCCAGTTGTTAAAAATGTAGCTTTCCACAGGATGAGCCAACCAACATACATGTTGCAAACCAGTTTGTTTAAAGTGTTATGAAGTACATCCATCAACATTGCTATATCATTTAAATTACTAAATTATAAATTACTGAACACCTGTACAAACTAAATCAGTTGGAATTTGATTAATTCTAACAACCAATGTAATATATTATTTAAAGTATTGAAGTATAAATGATATACTACAGAAATTACAATAAGGAACTAATTACTCTTAGCTGGAAATAATGAAGAGACAGTAATTTCATGTTTGTTAGACACGTAAGGAATTTAATTAGACACTCCCCAATAAACAGTATTCTTTTTTTTATTTTTATGAATGGATTCAGCTAAAGACCAAAAACATCTTCTTTGTGAAACAGCAGTTTTAACAGCAAATTTGATGGCTTCCAACTCTTCCACTAAGGGAATTTCTACAGTTGCCACCATTTTATGGTTGTTTGAGATACCAGTAGAAGCCATTCTTGGTTTTATTTTTATTTTTGGACAATGCTGTATAGAGACTAGAATATCCAATACTTCATGTTAGTGGTAAGGGTCCCTTGGTGTGCGGCTCCCCACCAGCAACAATACCACATATCTGATCTTGATGTATGAGTTTATTGGATTTAGTTTCAGTTAAAATTGTTGGAAAAGGGAGTGGAAGAGTAGCACCTTCTAAATAAATCGAAACTGCCATTTTGTCCCTATAAAACCCTCGCTTTACAGGGTGAATTATTATTTAAAAGCAATATATTCCACTATAGTTATGTGACAGTCTGCAAAATGGAACAAATACCCATGATCAATAATTCCTCCCTAATCTGGTCAGCCTGAGGGAGCAAAGGATTGAATTACAATGGAAATGTACGAGTGAGCTCAAATGAGTAGTCTTAATTATTTGTAGGACAGAAGGGATAGTGAGGATGGGAGATGGGAGATGATTAGAGGAAACCTTTTGGAAGTATATGAAAACTAAAAGAGGTAGTACCCTTGTGTGATATGCAAATAAGTATATCACACAAATTAATAAAACCCCAGTTAAACTTTAAAAGGAAGGACTAATGGAGAGAAACAGCATTTGGAGACATGGATAGATGGATGCAGAGAGATTTATGTGGAAGATGTATGGTGGTTAAAAAAGTCTGATATAACATAGTGAAGGAATGAAGTAGAGTGACAGGATATAATTTTAGTAACCAGAGGAAATGAGTATATGGAAGGGTGAGTGATTCAGGGCCACTCAACTTGGATATAATACTGTGACTGAATTATTTTGTTTTTTGGGGCACAATGCAAACAGCAAAAGCTTGGAAGTAAACTGAGTAAGTGCATAAGGATGAGATTCAGAAGAGGGACATTGCAACTGTTAGAAAATTAGGGGAGGCACACAAATTTAAAGGGGCATGGAATAGGATTAATTGTTATAAGGAAAGTTCCTTAGCTACTGTAGTATAAAGACAGTTAAAACTGAGGGAAGTGCTATGTCAGAATTGATATGGTTGGAGGATACAAACACACGCTCATGTGTATTGTGTGCGTGTACACGTATGGGAAAGCTTTTTTCTGACATAGGCTATTTTAGGATTATATAACCTTTCTGTGGAGTACTTCTGTTTATGAGTAGCATAGGATATAATGGCATATATCCAGTATATACATTCTTTAAATAAAAAGTTTCAAAAACAAAATACAAATAACTGAGTGAACTTACAGTATATTCATTTCTCCCATCTGACTACTTGTAGCAGCTCTAACATTAATCCATTTTACTCTTCCATACTGTGTTTCTTTGTATTGCTTTTCTTATGTGTATTCTGCCACAGAACCTGACAACCATTGAGTTTTACCCAATAATACTGGAGCCCATTTGCAACCCCCCCCCCCCATACTGGTTATCCCCACTATGGAGGCCAGAGCAATCTTGAGGGGCCAGTGAATAAAACTAAATGCCAGATCTATTTCCTCTGAGTTATGTAAGTCATATTTTAATTGTCAATGGTCTCCAACCGGACTACAATAAAGTGAATGCAATTGTAAATATGTGGAAGCCTGAACACAGCTGTGTGTTAATGTACCTCATATAAAAGGTCAATATATTTTAAAGTTTTTCCTAACCTTTTTGATACTTACTGCTAGGGAAGCTTGCACATGGCTTCTTGTGATACGGGTCATCTGAGCAAGATAAGAGTTTTCAGTTCTGACAAAAATCTTACCATACGTCATCCAACTTTAAAAGTTCTACAAGGTTACACAGCCTGATAAATTCAGGCCTTGGTGCAGTACTGCTTCAAAAAGACAGAACAGTTGCTTTTGGTTTTTGAGCTCCAACAAAACATCCAAACAAGATAAACAAAGGGACAAATTCACAAATGTTACTGTGAGTTGTGCATGATAAGCACATCTCATAGTACCCCTTCTGAATGCAGAGGCGTCCCTACTGCAGTACGTTTGCACAAAGTTGTGCAACACCACAGTGGGCTGTCTCCACAGGTGTACGAAATGCTAATGAGGCAGTCTGTAAGACAGGCATATGCTAATTAGCCATGCGCGTTCTCTGCAGAATTGTCCATGGTAACTCATTTATGTAGCTGAGCAAATCAGAGAATCACTCAGCTACATGATGTACCATGGCCCCTCCTGGCCACTTGTGGTAATAAACTTGATCAAAAGGTGATGTTCATGCATCATAGCAGATGTAAGAAGTGGGGAGTGTAGTGTCTGGTAGTGTTGGAGGGGGTGTGCATGAGTAAGTGCATGGCGGAGTGTACATGTGAGTGTATGCCTTCCTGGGAGGAAGCAGCAGGGGATTAGTGAGGAGGTAAGTTAGGTGGATGTACTGTATGTTGTTGCTATGGATGAATGCATGAATGTGTCTGTGTGTGCAAGCAAGTAGGGAGGGGACTGAGTCTGTTTCGTATTTGTATGTGTGATTGTGATTGTGTATGTGTGTGTGGGGGGGGGTTGGGGGGGCTCTCATACTTTCACACACCTTAGACTTACAAACAAAGCTAGCAGCAATGGGTCAGGGAGAACACTAGTCACCAGGGAGAATTATAACTGTGTAGATCAGGCGGAACCACTAGCCATGACTCTGTATAACTCCAAATATGTGGGTCAAGGAGAAAACACTAGCTACCAGGGAGAACTCTTCATTTTCTGCCTTAACAGCATTTAAACATAATAAGGACTGCACATGGAAACACTACGCACAAGGGAGAAATCTTAATGTTGTGCCTTAATAGCACTTACACATAACATGGATTGGGAGGGAACGTAGGCACCAGGTATAACCTCTCATGCCTTAAAAGTACTTATTATTCTGTTGGGGTGAAACACTGGAAATCAGAGATGCTGTATACAGCATGTCTTAAAAGCACTTAATTTTAAAAGAGAAACAAAGAAAGTGTGGTGTGATGAACCACTAACACCAGGGATAGTATTAAGTAGTGGGCTTTAAAGGCAATAAAAGTGATTCCTAACTTGTACCCTCCCACCTCCCACAGAGGACATTAGTAATCTGCACCACCACTAGACACCGGAGATAAAAACAGTTAACCAAAATGAAAAAAGAAAGCCAACTACAAAGGAATCAAACCCTGAACATTTGCCAGAGTAAACCTTGGCACTACCCAATGCACTAACTGGTAAATTAGTTCAACAGGGACTTTTTAAACATAGACTGAGGATCCTGGACATTATTCCTTGCCTGCAACAGCGTGTGGTGTACAATGAGGAGGAGGAGGAGAGATAGTGAAGAGCAGGCATACCTTCAACTTCTTAGCACAAGACAGCAGGAAGTCAGGGATGGATTTAAATTATACTTCTTACAAACTGAAAGCTGCTAGTCTAACAGCTACCCTGGATTTAATGAAAGATATGAAGTGTGAAATTCTGTCTGGCATTAATGAATGAATGAAATCATCTGTGATTTAAGAAGGCAGGACAAGGGAAACACTGGGGACAATCTGACAACACAGAGGAGAGATATGAGGTTTATGGTGTGTGTGTGTGTGTGTGTGTGTGTGTGTGTGTGTGTGTGTGTGTGTGTGTGTGTGTGTGTGTGTGTGTGTGTGTGTGTGTTTGAATATACTGTGTGGGACAGTGAATGGGGGTGCCTGTGCAAACATGATGCAACTGCCAACACTGTAAACTACTGCAGAAAAGTGCTGACCTGCACTTGCAGTAGTTACTGGAGATTCAGAGACATGCAGCTTACCAGATAATTAGGTCTTTCCTCATTGTGGCTAACGTATCTCTGAATCTCAAAATACTGCACTGTGATAAGCAGCCTTTTTACCACAGCCCTTAACATGAGCAGTGCAGTCTTTATGAATCCCAAACAAAGGCTGAAAAGGAAATATTGGCAATTGTACATAGCTGTCAAGTGTTTCGCAGTTATTATAAAAGTTGTTAGCAGAATTGAATCACAGACCTTTTCAGAATATCATTACAAAATCTGTGTTCAAAAGTTCCAGCTAGCTTGCAGAGAATACTTCATAGCTTACAGAAAATATGGTCGAAAAGTGAAGTGCAGACCTGGAAAATAAATGCATTCTGATAACTCCCCAAGTACAACATTGCTGAATGAGAAAAAAGATCTACTAGAACAGAAGTCAAAAGTTATGTTGGTAATATTAGTTATTCATGTATGAAGGACAACTTGGGCCAAATTAAAAGATGTGTATAAACAATTTAAGAAATGATAAAATTGAAATAATTCATTATGAATGGTTGGCATGAAAAAGAAGTTATGCGACCACATATTAGCAAACAGATTTTTCCATACCATAATGAGTTGTCCAATATGCAAGGTCTGATATTTATTTCTGTAAAGGTCATCACTTCAACAAAAATTAAGCAAAACTTGTTGAAAATACACTAATTACATTTTGTGTGATGATACGTAAAAGGAAAATGTGGTATTACTTTGACAAAGCTAACAAAACAGACTAAGATGCTGTCATAAAGTATTCTCCTGTTTTAGGGTTTATGAAACATTGAACAAATAAACAAATAGCGGATGGTGTGGGGCACCTGTCTGTACAAAAGTGCTTGTTAACTGGTAATGCAGTCTCTTTCATGAAAGTAGTACTTGATTAGTCTTTTTGTATTAGTCAAGATAAAGGCATCAGACTATCAGGACTGAGGACATGAATGTATAATCACATTGTACCTTATCAAGAAATGAAAATGCATGTAGATCACCCATGGTCATTAAGTGTGCTTTATTATCTGAACATAATACTACTGTTCTAATGCATTATACACTTAATCCTGGTTCACTGTTACAGTCTTTCCAACATGATGAATAGCAAATCTCAGTAAACTACATCTACTGCACCCCTCACCCACACACACACACACACACACACACACACACACACACACACACACACACACACACACACACACACACACACACACACACACACACACACACACACACACACACACACACACACACACACACACACACACACACACTATTTCAATCACATAATTACCCTTTATCAAGGTAGGTTATCGTTTTGTATGCCTTGATTCATGGTAGATAAATGTTGAGTTACTGATGACTAAGATCCCATTGTAAGAAAACTCCACATCAAAGACTCAGACCTTAGCATTACAGATTCTGATGAAGTGCCCAGTCTACTTAAATTGTATTGTACAGGTTCATCACCACAGTCCAGTCTTTCTCCACTTGGACTTATTTCTTTAGGATGGTGAGTATTTCTGTCAGAGTACCCTTGTCTGTTCCTTCAAAACAAAATGGCATTGGACCTAGCTGCTCAGTAAATACACCTGGGATTGATTTAAGTCTGCCCCATGTCGTATGTCAAAGGTTGAGTGAATTCAGATCAAGGAGTGTCCTTTACTTGCATGCTTATAAAGCAGTAATTTTTGTGGGTCTATATCACATCATTAAATCTCTAATAATCGAACTCATGTTCATCAAAGAACTATTCAGCAAAAGAACTATTCATTGAGGAAACTTTTCAGCAAAAACTTTCCTAGGGCAAAACGATGGTTGCCCACCATCTGAAATTTGCCCTTTTCCCCACTGTAGTGCTATCTCAGAGTTGGTATATTTTAGTTGGGCATAGCCCCCACTTGCATAATTGTTAATTTTTTTATTTTTTACTTTGGTCGCTAGGGCAAACTACCATAAGTTTGCCCTTGAAAAGTTTTCGCTGAAAAGTTTCTTTGATGAATACTTCTTTTCCTCAATAGTTCTGCAACAAAGAGGTGTTTGATTATTAGTGATTCAATGATGTGATATAGACCCAGTTTTTGTTGGTATTGTTCCTGTGAAACAGTGACACAAAGATTTCATTTGATTAGTGACTGCCTAGCTTTAAGGCTAGTTGTGGCACTGTACAGCAACATCAGTAACAAAACTTCAACTTCTGCCTCTCTCATACTACTTAATTTCTTCATGCCAATTTAGAAAGTTATTCACAGCTGCTCAGTGCATAGCACTTTAAAATTTGCTTTTTTCTGCTTGTATATAAGCCATATGTTTGCGTAAGTCTTGGGTCAGTTATTCAGAGTTGCTCAATGCATGGTGACGACGTCAGAGAGTTGGAGAGATTTTGCTTACATCTGTAACCATCCTTGGCAAGAAAATTGAAATTAAGTATTATTTTGCACTCTGCTTGTTTTTATTGCATTCTCAAAGATTTCTGTAGTACTTATGTTTTTTTTCCTGAACTTGTTTAGGGTTTTAAGTTGCATTTTTCTACTTCTGTAAGGGTTGCTATTCTGTAACTGTAGTACTCTAAATGCATTGTATCTGCTGTTTTCAGTGTGTTTAGGCATCTACTTTTGTGGTTCCCTAACACCTGGGCTCCAAACCAATCAATTTACATTAAGAGGGACAAAGGCTGCACTCTTGTGGTAAGATAGTGCTGATCTCACCTATCTATGTGGGAATTGCCGATGGAAAGCTTTTTATGTGCTTAACTGATTGGCTTGTGGGCATACCTACCTTAAAACTTGCTTTTTTCTACTTGTGTACTAGCCTCACATTTCCCAATGCTGCTCTTGATGCAGAGTTGGTTAGTGGTGCCCTGTATATATATATATATATATATATATATATATATATATATATATATATATATATATATATATATATATATACACAATGACTAGAAGTTGTACTTTTTCCCTATAAAAACTAGCCCTGAAATTTCCCACTGTCTAACGCTGCTGAAATAGCAACTGGTTTGTACACTGATCATCACTGCTGCATTTAGTTCACTCTAGATTACTTCATTTCAGCACTCAGAACTATCACTGCTCAAAGGGCAACTGGTTTGCACACCGAGCAGCATCATTGCATAAGTTAGCTGTAGATTACATGAAGTAAGCATACATAACTTGTCCAGTTGCAAACACCTTTCCCATTCTAGTTCCTTGTAAAGCACATATTAAGGACCTCTAACCATGACTAGGCACTTTCCTGCTATTTCTGCATCTAGCTTAGTGGACATGGACATCCTGAAGCAATGTAGCAATTGTCTCATGTACACTGGCAAGCACTTAATTCTGAAACAGACAACTACAGTATGTGAGAGATGTAGTTACACTATGTCACTGGAGGCAAGACTCTCCAATAACAACAACATGCAACACTCATTGCAGTTACAAATGGCCAGACCCATAGACCCACATATGTGGAGGTACTCACATGCAACTTACCCAAAAGTCAAAAGCCTCCTGGACATAGTCCGCAGAAACGCAGCAAGAGCGCAAATAAGACAACTCCCACCACAACACATAAATCTACATCTCCTAGTGTCTCAGCTACCAAGGCCATAAGGCATAACACCACCAACCCCATATTTTGGTCATAGGAGACTACATCATTAGACGCACTGATATTTCTCTCACCAGGCTAGATAAGGAGTAGGTTACAGTTAGTTGCCTGTCAGGGGCCAGGATTTGCCAGTTCATGCAAATGCACAGGTCACTAAACCCCAAGTACCAGCATGACTCAGTCATAGTCCATGTGGGCGTATATGACCTGAAATGCACCTCCCTGGACTATATGAAGAGACATATGATTGAGCTCTCAGAATATGTTTCACAGGCAGGTATGAGCCTCTAGCATTGAGCAGCACTCTACCATCTCAAAGGATGATGCCACAATACCAACAGAAAATGATTGACTTTAATAATTGGCTTCACTACTGGTTTCATTCCAAAGGGGTCCAATATTTGTCAGCCTAGGAAAACATGACTGACAGGCCATGCTGCCTTCCCAGGGATGGTCTTCATCTGTCAGGCTTTCGGATATTGGCCAAAACACTATCCAACCCTATTTTAGGCACTGCCAAAAAGAAATAAGCTAAATGTATTACTGTTCAATGCTAAGAGTATCAAAAAGAACCTACACTCCCTGGAAGCACTCTTCACCCTGGAGAATGCTGACGTCTGTGCAGTTACTTAGACATGGTTTTGAGCCATGGAAAGCACTCCAGCAGTGCAAGACTATAATGTCTTTCACAAATTCTGACCACCCACTGCACATGAAAGGGCAAAAGGTGGAGGTGTATCCATCCACATAAAGGATAAGCAATCCTCAAGACGGGTCAGACAATATGACAATCTTTGAGCTACTCCATGTCCAACAAACCATAGCGAAAATCCCTTACCATATCATTGATAGTTACAGGTACCCACCATGAACAAGGAAAATCATGCATCATACCTGAATCACATACCATTTAGCCCAATACCATACTCATAGGCTCATAGGTTCATAGGTTCATAGGTGTGCAGTAGTCTAATTACCCTGGAGCCTTTACAAGCCTAGCCCATAGAAGTACCCTGGCATTGTGCCACCCATTAGCTCCCAGTGCCTCTATCAAGTAGAGCCAATGGAGTGATCCCCGGAGTGAACTTTGTATTTCCCATCCACTCATCAAGATTTTTCTTGAAGAGGGCCAGTGAGGTGCTCTGCTTGACATGTATGAGAAGTCTATTCCATAACATGGGCAGTCTCTGGGTTATGAACCTGTCCCTCCAGCATGTTCTGTTGACTGCAGTAATGAGGTTGAGGTCTCTGGAGTGTGTGGTGCGGAGGGATTGGGATTTCTTTAGATGTAGCATTTCTAGTAGAGCTGGGTCAGACATGGCTTTGCAAGTCAAGCAGAGATTGCCTCTTAGTAGGTGATATGAGACAGAGAATAGCTGGAGTTTTTTGAGTCTGTCCATGTACGACATGTGTTTAAGGCCTAAGATCTACTTTGTGAGGTACTTTTGTGGCCTTTCCAGCCGTTGCATGTGTCTAGTGAGGTACATGCCAAATGGGGCATTATACTCAATGATTGGACTAATGAGGGAAGAGTAGAGAGAGATGATGACCTCTTTCTTCCTGGATGCAAAACCCTTGGTAATGACATGTGCCACATAGAAGGACTTTCTGACCACAGTGGCAATGTGGTGGTCGAAGGAGAGGTTGCTGTCAACCTGCATCCCTATATCTCTTATAATGCCTTCAGTGTTCAGTGAGCTCCCATCGATGTGGCAATTAGTGGGAACTGAGTTTTTCCCAAAGGGGATGACGACGCATTTTTCTGGCATTAAGCTTAAGGCCATGGTTTCAAAGAGACCTTTCTGTAGGATGCCTACATCACTTGGGGAGTTAATAATGGCATCCAGCTTGCAGTCATCTGTGAACTTGGTCAGCTAGATTCCCTCTGTGTTGGCCTGGATTTCTGAGAAGTAGATGGCAAACAGGAGAGGACCCAGGACTGATCCCTGTGGGACTCCACTCATGACTGGTTGGCAGTCTGACTTGGAGTCCACTACTTTCACACTGTGGGTTCTATCTGTGAGCCAGTTTGCAACCCATCTAGTGATATAGGGGTTTATCCCTAGTTTGGTGAGTTTATCAATAATTCCTGAGTAGGGAATAGTATCAGAGGCCTTGGCCAGATCAAGGTAGGCTGTATGAACTGCCTTCCCCTCATCCACAGCTCTGGTGACTGACTCAAAGAAGTCAACCAGGTTGAGTTTCACAAAACCAAATTGCATGGGATCTAGAGTTTGGAGATTCCCTATATCCTTGTTAATTAGGTCCATGATGATGTGCTTCATAGCCTTAGATATTAGACTTGTCAGGCTAATGGAGCGATAATTCCCAGGATCTTTAGTCCCTCCCCTTTTATGGAGAGGGATGACTGTAGCAGTGTGCTATTTGGTAGGGACAAAGCCTGAGGTGAGGCTGTGATTGAACAGGGCACACAGATATAGTGCCAGTTCACTTTGTAGTTCATGTAGAACACATCCAGGGATATTGTTAGGTCCCATGAAAGCTGTATTCTTGGCCTTGTACAATGCAGCTTTAAACTGTGCTGTAGTAATGCTGGGTGTCTGGCATTCCTCCTCTATTATGATTGGTCCTTTGGGGGGGTAAAGTTGGCACTGAATCTGTCAGCCAGTATTTTGGCAATATCTGTTGGCTCAGTATAGGAGGTACCATTGTGCAGTAACTCAGAGCAAACCTCGGTATTGTCGTGGAGATTCTTGATATAACTATACAAGGCTTTCTGGTTGTTTTTAGTGTCTGCCGCAATTCTGCCTTCATTGCTGCTTTAGAGGTTTTGATGAGGGATCTCAACTTTTTGTTGAGGTTAATAAGGGAGTTTTTCCAGTCTTGGGACTTCACCTTTTTCTGCAACAGTTTCTTCCTTCTGTTGTAGAATTTATTAGTGGCAGGGGACCACCAGATTGGCTTCCTTTTTTTGGAGGAGAGTGTCTTGGTTCTGTTGGGCATGGCTAGTTCCATGCATTTATGTACGTGTCCCTATAGTGCATTGGTGTATGATTTGGCAGTCATGCATATATTTTCCATTGACATGGGTGCCATGAAGTTAGCCACCTCTGTTGTTAGGAGCCCAAAGTTAGCTTTGGAGAAGTTTTCATGGTGGTTTTCTTTGCGGGGGGTGTGGGTGAGATGTGGATTTCCATGATGATAAGTTTGTAGTCGGATCTGACCAGGGAGGAATTGACTGTTGGTGTAGAGCAATGGTTGCCCATGTTTGTAATAACCAGGTCAAGCATGTTGCTTCCTCTAGTGGGGGTAAGAATGAGCTGGTGCAGGGCATTGGAACTGATGAATTCCAGGAAGCGTTGGGTCAGTGTATTGGTGCATGAGTAGTTTTCCCAGTTGATGGAGGGGTAGTTGAAGTCACCTAGTATGAGAGTGTTAGGTTGGACCCTAATAGTTTCCACGGTGCTTAGGAACGTGGAGTGAGAGTTTTGGGACATGGTTGGGGACATATAGCAGGCTACAACCTGAATCGCCGTCTTACCCGATGTTAGTTGTACCTAAAATATCTCAGCTGCGTTATGCTGGGATACTAGTCTGGAGGTGTGCATATCCTTTATGAATATGGAGACACCCCCACCTTTGGAGCTTTGATCCATGTTCTAGGGCTGAAAGGTGTGGAATGAGTTATAGCCTGGTAGTGCAGGGGTGCTTTCTGCTGCATTAAACCAGATCTCCATTACAGCAAAAATGTTGATGTTCTCCATTTTGAGGAGTGCTTTGAGCAAGTGCATCTTGAGATTTAGACTTCCAGCATTGAGCAGCATGACCCTCAGATTGCATTAATTTATAGCTGTTATGGTGGTAATTTGGTCTTTGGAACATTGCCTAAAAAGGAACTATAGGGGTGGCACGTGCCTTAGCTAGTACCTGGAAACCCAGGGGTGACAGATGCAGGCCATCTCTGGCAAAGCATCGAGGTCTGTCAATCATGTCATCCCAAGCAGACAGATACTGAATACCCTTAGAATGACACCAGAAACTTAGCCAATTGTTGAAGATAGTCAATTTCTGCTTGTACTGCAGTATTATTCTGGGCAACGTTAGGATGCTGCTCAGGGCTAGGGTCATACCTGCCTCGGTCACATAATCTGAGAGCTCCTCCATGTCTCTTTTATGTAGTCCAGGAGGTTTGTCTCAGGTCCTTCGCACCCACATGGATAGTGACAGAGTCATACCTGTACTTGTTGGGGAGTGACCTGAGTACATGTGTTATGTGTTGGATTCTGGCACCTGATAGACAGCTGACTGTTACCTTCTCCTTATTCAACCTAGTGAGTGGGACATCAGTGTGTCTCACTATTGAGTCACCTATGATTAGTGTATTGGGCAAGCTGTTTTGCCTTAGGATCTTAGGTTGAAGGACAGACTGTGTAGGTGAGCTATGTGTCTTGTGGTTTGTGCTGTGTTGTGGTGGTTGAGTGTATTTCTGCCTCGGAGGTCTTTGTTGTTTGGGTAGATTTCTATTGACAGCCTCTGCAAAGGTGGGTGTGTCATTTGTGTTTTTATGTGACAGCTATGATGGTGGATGTTCAGGAGGGCTATGTGTTGCATGTGGTGTGGTGCAGGTGTTGACCTTCTCCTCTTGACCAGCTATTCCGGTCGGCTTGAGAGTGCATGGCTTCCAATTTGGATAGATAAGTGCATCTCTCAAAAGTCTGAGTGTTGGGAGGTAAGAGGAGAGGGTTGTCTGCGAACATGAGGCAGTTGTTACACTGTCTCAGAATGCCCAAGTTCACTAAGCTAATAGGAGAAAGCACAGGGAACTGACCTTTAAACATGCCAGGAGGGATGGCCATTATTACTACATGCTGGAGCTGTTTCCTTATATATTCCTTTTACAGGAAAAAATGTTACTCAAGGTGTCTGAGTCTGTACAGAGCACTGCCAAACACTTGAGGGGAAACTAATATGTAGACCCTGAAAATTTAAGGATGAAGTATTTAGCCAGATATTCTGAAGTTAGAAAGAAATCAAGCAGTACTTACTGAAAAATAAAGAATTAGCTTGCCAAGAATGATGAAAAGAGGGGGGTCGCATGAATGGCTACTGCCTGGCTACTACTAATGCTGGTCTCAGCACAGCTTCACTCTGTTGGGATATAATACTCCTTTGCTTCTTCTCTCACCAGAAGCAAAATGTTAGCACCAGTCCTAAGAAGAGAAGCAGGCCACAGCCTGTTTGGTGATCCACAGTCTTGTCCCAGATGATGCAAGAATATGCAGGCTTGGTAGATGCCTCGAATAGCAACCAGACCAATCAGGTACATTAAGCACAGACACTCACTCTCCAACCACAAAGAGTCAGGAATCAATGTACTCTGCTCCTACTCTCACCATGATCAGAATATAAGCACAGATTCCAAGCTGTCACCTATAAACCAGTTATTAAGCTTTATCAGCAGTCTCCAGGAATAATGCCTCTGTGCTCCTTCTCTCAGTAGGAGAAAACAGAAGCTCTAATCCCAAGATGACTACTGAAAGGCAGAATGTGGGCTCTCCAATAACTGGTGGTCTTGCAATCGATGCTTAAAGGTAAGATGAAAAAAATGGTTTGTCCTAAACACTGCAGTGTGCACTAGAGGAGTTAGATGTGAAAGTAGGTAACTTAAGTTTTACCTGTCTAAAAAGTTAAGTTTTAGTGGAGAGCCACTATTTTTAAAATAGCAAGATAGATTAAATGGGGGTGGTCACTTTTGTATTCTGTTACTATGGAATACAGTAGGATGGCCAATAAATTTAAATAGTTGAAGGGGAGTGATTTCACAAAATGATAATTTTGTGCTTACTCACACCAGCCAGTAAAATCAGAGGAAATGAGATATATGGTCAAATTAACATAAGGGGCAGGCAACTAGAAAGACAGTGGCGTTTACGAACACAATAGTAACCGTGTGGGACGGTGGGAAAATTTTCTGTCTGACTCACAAGAGACAGGGCTGTGGTCTCCTTTCAAGTTTTAATATGCAGTTAAAAGCAGAATACAAGTAAAACACAATGAAACAAAAACAAATCACGGTATACAAACAAAAAAAGGCAATAAAGTAATACAAAATGCAAGGTTCTGCCTACTTTAGGTATTGGGCAAGATTTCAGACATAGGTGATTTCAACTACCCTTCCATTAACTGAGAAGCATACACTTCCACTAACATACAGGCTCAAAGATTTCTAGACTTTGTCAATGCAAATGTTCTGGAGCACTCCCACTAGGGATACAAGTATCCTAGACCTGGTGATCACAAATATGGGAGAGCGTTGCTCTCTCCAAATGTTATGTCCTCATTGGCATTTTCCATCATGTCTGAAATCTTACCTAATACCCAAAAATAGTCAGAATTAGTTCTAGACAGCATCACCTATACTCATCCAGAAGATAATAGAAAATCTGCTGACCAGTAAATTTAGCTCAAATTTCACCTCCCCATCACCTGCAGTTACCCCCTGAGAAATACCCTCCACCATTCCTCTACTAGTTATCACAAAAGAATGTCACTACTGTACTCATTAAAGTTACAAACATGGTCCAGCAATATCCAGGATTCTTCTTTAACAGTTAGAAAAACAACTTATCAGGACCACTAGGATTTCTGTCTAACTACAACCTCCAGACTTGTTTTGCCCCTGCGGAGTGGAGGACAGTAACATGCATCCCTCTGCATAAAGGGGCACCATCAACAAATTCAGAAAATTACAGATCCATATGTTTGACTAGTCTTACATGCAAGCCCATGGAAAGAATAATCATGGACCTGGTAAATAATGACATAGGAAACATCCAGACCCTGGCCCCAACCCAATTTGGCTTTGTCAAGGCCAGGTGATGTCTGCTCAGTCTGTTGGACATCTTTCAGAAAGTCAATAGAGCCAGTATGTAAAACAGTACATAGTGCCTACCTGACCTGGCTAAGACATTTGACACAATTCAATCCCCACTCAAATACTATAGATAAAGTCACAAAACTGGCCATAAATCCCTGCATCACCAGATGTATAGCCAGATGGCTCTAGGACAGGACATGCTGCTAGACTGGGAGAATCCAGATCCAGCAAGAGGACAGTTACTATTGATGTGCCACAGGATTCAGTGCTGGGACCTTTCCTGTTCTCTGAAGTCAAGGCTAATGTAGAAGGCCTTTGGCTAATCAAGTTTGCTGATGACTGCAAGTCAGGAGCAATTGCTGAATCCACCAGTGATGTAGATAGCCTACAGAAGGACCTGACTACGAAAAATGATTGGTGCCAGAGCCATGGCTTAAAATTAAATGCAAAAAAATGCATAATCATACCATTTGGGAAGTCAAATTATCCTGTAAAGTACAACGCTAATAGTACAATCCTAAGAGAAAACTCAGAGAGGAGAGATCTAAGTAAATAGCTAGATAATAGCCTGAACTTCGACCACCATGTCTCCACAGTGATAAGGAAGTTCTTCTATGTAGTACAGCTTATAAGTAAAAGCATGGCATCCAGATCCAAGGAAGTTACAGTCCCACTGTACTCAGTCCTCATCAGACCAATAATCAGGTACTATGCATCTTTCAGCATGTAGTTAGCCAGCTGGAGTGGCCTCAGAGGTTCCTTACAAAACAATCTACAGGGTATAAACAACATGTCCAGTGCAGATCAAGTAAAAGCCTTCTCCCTTTGCTCTGTCTCCTACAGACTATTAAGGGGTGATGTAGGCCTAACCTACAAGGCACTCTCAAATCTAGCCCTGAGGGAATAGTTAAACATTTGCAAGACAAACTGCACAAGTACCCCCTGATCTAAGGATCTAATCCTCAGCTGCAACATGAACAAAACATGCTGGACAGACAGATATGTGTCTCAGAGATTACTCCTTCTCTGGAACAGGCCTCCTATTCATGTAAAGCAGAGCCCTTTATTGACATTCTTCAAACACAGTTTGGATCAATGGGTGGGGAAACTTAAATTCACTCCAGAGGTGGTACCGACGTCCTTTATGGATAGGAATAGTCTGTAAAATACTGAGAGGCATAGGCACAACATCCTTTATGGATTAGGAGTAGTCTGTAAAATACTCAGAGGCATAGGTACAATGTTCTTTATGGACAGGAGTAGTCTGTAAAATACTCAGAGACATAGGCACAATGTCCTTTATGGATAGGAGTAGTCTGTAAAATACTCAGAGGCATAGGCACAACGTCCTTTATGGATAGGAGTAGTCTGTAAAATTCTCAGAGACACAGGCACAATGTCCTTTATGGATTAGGAGTAGTCTGTAAAATACTCAGAGGCATAGGTACAACGTTCTTTATGGATAGGAGTAGTCTGTAAAATACTCAGAGACATAGGCACAATGTCCATTATGGATAGGAGTAGCCTATAAAATAGAGGCATAAGCACAACATCCTTTATGGATTAGGAGTAGTCTGTAAAATACTCAGAGACATGGGCACAAACCAAAGCCATCCTCCAGCCTTTAGGGATTGAAATGAGGTAAAATGTGGGTAAAAAAAGTTAGGCATGTAAGGGCTCTTGAGCAGTTAGCCTAGTAATCTCCTATGAACCTATAACAATACCTTATTGCAATGGTATCCCGATGGACTAGTAGAAAGCATTATTCCAGATTGTTAACAGAGAAATTCTTCTAATTCGAATGAAATACCACTAAGTGTTAATCATATGTTCTGATAACCACTAAGCAGAAAATGCTCTTCTTATTCTAGTTATCATAGTTTGTTACAGAATTTCATTCATACAAAGTACTTCTAACCACCTTGACTATGGATCAGTCACAAGTATAAAGAAGATGTTGCAAAATCAATATGCTGGGTTTTCTAACATTCCCCAGATTAAATTCCATGGATGCATCATTGTTTGTCCAGGCATCTTGTATTGTGTCTGGCATGATCACATTCTTTACCTATGTCCATTCTTTACCTATGTCCATTCTTTACATATGTCCATTCTCTACATATGTCCATTCTTTACGTATGTCCATTCTTTACCTATGTCCATTCTTTACCTATGTCCATTCTTTACCTATGTCCATTCTTTACATATGTTCATTCTTTACCCATGTCCATTCTTTACATATGTCCATTCTTTACATATTTCCATTCTTTACGTATGTCCATTCTTTACCTATGTCCATTCTTTACGTATGTCCATTCTTTACCTATGTCCATTCTTTACGTATGTCCATTCTTTACCTATGTCCATTCTTTACGTATGTACTCAGTCTCATTATCTAAATTTTGCCACCATGGAGATTTTCGTGCCTTTGCCTGCATTTTCACAAAACTAGGGTATTTGAAAAGTAATTCATTCAGCACGGCTTTTCTGTTTCCATGGAATAAGAAATCTTTCCCCCCAAATGGCACAACCTCTCATTACTGTTAATTTAAATGTTATATGCCTTTAAGCTCTTATCTGTCCTATGAGACCCACCTTCCATCATGATTTCTATTACTCTTGGCAGTTCCTTTTCATTTCTAGTCCATCTTGCTAACATTTCAGCTTTTACTTAACCCTCTTGAAAATACTCTGTGCTCATCATATCTTTAATTACTTTATCAGTAATTTCTGCTAATAAAACCTTTAAACATTCACTATTTAATCTGATATTCATACACTAGTACTGAGACTGCCATCATTGGACATGAAAAGCAGTCTGTTTTGTTCATGAGACAATGTCAATACCAATTTATGATCTGTAACTAATGTAAATGTTATAGTCCAAAGGTATTATTGGAATATAATTACTTCACGACTCGAACTGAGAGCCTTTCTTCCAATATGTAAGCATTTTTTCTTTGCTAGAGAAAGTTCTAGTTTGCTATAATCTAAGGGCATAAAACACTGAATCCCACCCCCTGTACCATACTATGTATCTCAAGCTAGTGTAAGTGGCACGTCTTGGGAAAATGTATTATTAGTTTTTTATTACACATTGGACAATACACGAAATGTAAATCTTCAGATTGAGAAAGAGTGTTCTCCAACACAGTGCTAATGTACAGGTAAAGCCTGATAAAAGTCAAAAACGTGGACAGAAGAAGAGTAGTCTCTATGTTTTACACTCAGTAAATGTGCCTTTGTTTTTACTGAGTGTAAAAATAATAAAAATGGTAAATTAAAAAAAAACTCAACCAGCAACAGTAACTTCAATAGCATTTACAAGGACCTGCCACTTTATTTAAACCTTGCTATGAGTGGTTTAAAACAGCAGCATTTAACAATGTGTGTGTGTGTGTGTGTGTGTGTGTGTGTGTGTGTGTGTGTGTGTGTGTGTGTGTGTGTGTGTGTGTGTGTGTGTGTGTGTGTGTGTGTGTGTGTGTGTGTGTGCCTGTGTATAAGACAGACAGAAGAGAGACAGAGACACTGAGGAAGCAAGAGAGAGAGAGAGAGAAAGCACTTACCTTTCAAGTTCTTTCCTCACGAATTCGGATCTGAAGAGGCTTTTTTGAACAATATGTAGTATGAAACTATAATGTCTAGCTTTGCTGCCTCAGTGATCTACCAGAAAATAAGAGGCAAAATCAGGATCAAATGGGGGGATTGCAATGTTTTATACTTTATAATTTTTTTTTCATTCATTTGATCACAATGACAGGTGAGGCATATTTGATCAAGAAAGTGGCTGCAATTGTTGTACGTGTGTGTGTGTGTGTGTGTGTGTGTGTGTGTGTGTGTGTGTGTGTGTGTGTGTGTGTGTGTGTGTGTGTGTGTGTGTGTGTGTGTTTGTGTGCTTATGGGTATATATGTGTGAGTTTGCCTCTGCCTTTACGTAAGTATCTGTGTGTGTGTGTGTGTGTGTGTGTGTGTGTGTGTGTGTGTGTGTGTGTGTGTGTGTGTGTGTGTGTGTGTGTGCGTGCGTGCATGTGTGTGTGTATGCATGTGTGCATGCATGTGTGTGTGCATGTGTGTGTGTGTGTGTGTGTGTGTGTTTATGGTTATATGTGTGTGAGTTTGCCTCTGCCTCTACGTATGTATCTGTGTAACTCTGTGTGTGTGTGTGTGTGTGTGTGTGTGTGTGTGTGTGTGTGTGTGTGTGTGTGTGTGTCTGTGTGTACATGCATGCACACATGTATGCGTTCATGTGTGTGCATGTGTGTGTGCGTGTGTGTTTATGGGTATATGTGTGTGTTTGCCTCTGCCTCTACGTAAGTATCTGTGTAACTCTGTGTGTGTATGTGTGTGTGTTAATAACAATACTTATATTTGGGATGTAAAATCTTACTCCAACAGCTACTACCTTATCTACAGCAACTATAAAACATTGGGAGGAGGAACTAGTTTACATCAAAATATAAAATATAAAAAACTAAATGTGAAATAATTTAACAATTATACCATGCGAAGATCGGAAAGTCGAGAAACGTGCACACTGATTGGCTAATCAAACCAGCGTGCACATAGTAAATCGTACGAGAAACAAGGAAACAAGTCCGGTCGCTAAATATCGTGCTGCGGCGACAGCAAGTAAACATTAACGTACACTAAATGTAAAAACAAAAAACACACAACAATTCAAGTAAAACAGAGAAAATTAACCATTTCCCATATAATATATCTCATTCCCTCACCTCGAACACAAACAAAATCAAAACTCATGCATTCGCAAATACACCACACACACACTACATAACCACCAGTTATAACACAACAAAACCAAGCATTCTCATAAAACCATTCACTCACCTATATTCCATACAATACCTATACACACACACAACTCCAAAAATATACATACTAAAAACACACCACACATCCCTCGCAAAGTGAAAAACACACACCATATCAAACGTCCACATCAGCATACATCTTCTAAAACCGCATACAACACCACCATCTAGTAACCAATTACTAAAAGTACATATTTTAAAAAAATTAATACAAATTAACACTACACCACATTTCAACATACCCATAACTAGTAAAACATAACTACACGTTATAAACTTCTACACTGCTTAAACTATTTTATAACAAGCATCGCCTACCCTTTTGATTACATCCCTTCAAAAACAATAATAAAATAAAAACAAACTGAAAGTGTGGACTATTTTATCTCACTAAAAGTGGAAGAATACAAAAAAAAGCTAACAAAAACCTAAATAACAACAATACAAATATAATACAAAGCAAACTAACACCATGGTATAATAGCAATAACCCACTTCTGGGTGTGGGTAATGCTGGATTTACCCACAGTTGTCTTT
>NC_056733.1:1891333121-1891458121 GCF_019279795.1 Protopterus annectens | reverse complement strand
AGATGATTGCAAATTAGGAGCAGTCATAGAATCCCCCAGTGAGACAAATGTTCTCCAGGAAGGGCTGATATAAACAAATAACTGGTGTCAGAGCCATGGACTAAAAATAAATGCCTTACTGAGACCAATGACTGGTGTCAAAACCATGGCCTTAAGCTTAATGCTAAAAAATGCGTCATCACTCCCTTTGGGAAAAACGCAGTTCCCACCAACTGCCACATTGATGGGAGCCCACTGAACATTGAAGGTGTTATAACAGATCTGGGGACATAGGTTGACAGCAACCTGTCCTTCGACCACCACATTGCCACTGTGGTCAGAAAGTCCTTCTATGTGGCACATCTCATTACCAAGGGTTTTGCATCCAGGAAGAAAGAGGTCATCATTTCTCTCTACTCTTCCCTCATTAGACCAAACATAGAGTATAATGCCCCATTTGGCATGTACCTCACAAGACACCTGCAACAGATGAAAAGGCCACAAAAGTACCTCACAAAGACGATCCTAGGCCTTAAACACATGTCCTACACAGACTCAAAAAACTCCAGCTATTCTCTGTCTCATATCTTCTACTAAGAGGCGATCTCTGCTTAACTTACAAAGCCATGTCTAACCCAGCTCTGTTAGAAATGCTACATCATAAAGATATCCCAGTCCCTCCACACCACATGCTCCAGAGACCTCAGCCTCATTACCACAATCAACAGAACATGCTGGAGGGACAGGTTCATAATCCAGAGACTGTCCATGTTCTTGAATAGACTTCCCATACATGTCAAGCAGAGCACCTCACTGGCCCTCTTCAAGCAAAATCTTGATGAATGGATGGGAAATAGAAAGTTCACCCCGGGGATCACTCCAGTGGCTCTGCTTGATGGCGGCACTGGGAACTAATGACGGGTAGCACAATGCCAGGGCACTTCTATGGGCTAGGCTTGTAAAGGCCCCAGGACCATTAGCCTAGTACACACCTATAAACCTATGAACCTGTGAACCAAGATATGCATAATGGTGTTCTTCAGGAAGCCATCGACCCCTAGTAATTATCATATTAACAACACACCCCTAAGAGCTGACACAGCAGTCAGGGACTTGGGGACATACATAGACAGTAATCAAACCTTTGTCCATCACATGCTACAATAGTGAGGAAATCATTCTATGTTGTGCAACTTACAAACAAAGGTATAGCATCTATGTCCAAGGAAGTCATTGTTTCACTGTATTTGGAATTCATATCAGATCTATCATTGAGTACAATACCCCCTTTGGTATGTACCTAACTAGGCATATCCAACAACTGGAACATCCACAGAGGTTCCTCATTAAAAGAATACAGGGTGTAAGTAACATGTCCTATGCAGACTGCCTCAAGTACCTATCCTTGTATTCTGTCTCCTACAGGCTGTTGAGGGGAAATCTATGCCTGGCATACAAAGCATCATCAGATCCCATCCCTGATGGACCTCCTGCAAATCTGAAAAACAGACAACACCAGAATTACCCATTCTAAAGATTTAAGCCTTGCCTGTGATATAAATAGGACCTACTGGAGATACAGGTATACATCCCAGAGACTACCCAATCTATGGAACGGCTCCCCATCCCTGTGAAGCAGAGTTCCTTCCTAACCCAATTCAAGTGTAACTTGGACAATTGGATGGAGAACAGGAAATTCATCCCTGGTTTGGCACCTATGTCTCTAATGGACACAGGCAGCCTGTAAATGTTTCATCTCCCAGGCCCATGCTTGTAAATATTTAATCTCCCAAACCCCTGCTTACACTTATCAAGGGCATCAGAACTTGCCAGGGATCTGTGATGCATGGCTAGGCATAAAATTCCCTTGTGGTCATTAGCCTACAAAAAGTACACGCAATAAATTCAGTTATGAACCTAAGTAAAAGCCAAAGAACAATAATCATATACAAAGTACATGGCAAAGTCATTGGGTGGCATTCATAGTCTGGGACTTCGCAATTACATAGTGGTTACCCATGAGGAGCACTGCTACACATATATGCAAATAAGCTGTATGAACTTGAAGGACAGTAGCTCTGCATAAGAAAAAGTAAAGGTGTTTGGGAAAACATGCCTACATATGGCAAAAGCATAAAGTACCTAAAGTAAGGAATAAGTACATATGAAGTAATATGTGAAACCATAGGCTTCATATTACTTTGTATATATTTGGATACTGCAAACAGATGCGGCTATGAGCAGTCACACTTTAAAGATGTAAGGCAAGCAGCAGACTGCACAGCTTTTATTATTTAGATTTTAACAAAATAAAGGGATTTAAATGTTTTATTTTAGGGTATCGTTATGTGGACACCCTGTCGGTTACTTTAAAGAATAGAAAGGGGGAAACAAGAAAGACTGAAAAAGGGAAGACACAACAAACAGGGAGATACAGCAGGAACGCATCAGAGCATTGTGCTGTAGTAGATGGGTGAGGAGGGGAACCATGTTTTTGGTGGGGAATAGATTCCCCTATTTTCTCAATTTTTTTTTTCATATGGGAGGGTAGTGTGGGTGGGAAATAGGTTACAGGGTGTAGGAAAAAGAATAAGGGAAGAAGGGGTGAGGAGGAATGGCACCAGAAGGAGTTCCCAGTCTCTACATACTCATACATTCTCACTGCCAGATGGTGGTGCAGTGGAAAACCCCAATGTTGGAGTGGGGCAGGGGCCTGTGGTGGTGTGGTTGTTGGCACCAACTAGAACAATGTGTCTTGAATCCACTGATGAGACTCTTTGACTGGCTGAATCTGTCTGTCCATGACCTGCAGTAGCACATCATCAACCAAGTCCTGAAGCCCCCATTCAGTGAAGCTTACCAGGCTACCATATGCAGGGGTACCTGCAGGAAAGGTGCTACCTCCCCGAACCTGCAAAGACATCTCTGGAGGGTCAGAGACTGAATACTCTCTAACATGAGAGGTACATACCTGTGCTGCTCCTGAGGATTTGGATCTGTAAAAAATGAACATATATGGGAGAGAAAGAAACTAAAAAAGGAGACAGCAATGCATACATATATAAAATAAGAAAAACAGAGACAAGTGTGGGTGGTGGGTAAGAGAAAATACACACAATAAATTCACACAGCATGTTACACAGCATTCATTTTCATACTTGAAGACATTTTTATTTTTATAAATCTTTACTGAAGTAAGCCAGAATATACAGAAAGTGCTTATGCAGACATGGGACTAATGATTTAGAAGTGTTTGTGCATACTTGGGAAGAGAGTGTATTGCTATGATAAATGATCATATTTGTTCCTGCTATGCATTTCTTTGCAATATTGTACTGGAAATATTAATAAATACTTACATCTTATAAAATCAGTTAAAGACATAATACCACACTTATATAGTGATGTGTGTCTTACACTTGTTTGCACTAATGCCCTGAATAGCTGCAACACTTCATTTACAATGCTTTATAAATTATTTCTTTATGTACATTCATGAAATCAGTTAAAGACAACTACTGCACTTATATACTGAATGTCTCATATTTGTTTGTATTAATGCGCTTAGTACATTGTGCTTCAGTTACCATGCTTTATAAATTTCTTTATAGGTTAGTATTAGGTTAACTTCCAAAGCAGGCCATTTTATGCCTAGCCAATTATCCTATTTGAGAATTAAAGCCTGCACCTTGTATGGATTCACTTCAGAACATTGAGATACCATAATGTCGAAATTCAAAACATTGAGACCAAAAGCTTGAAGGTTCAGTGCACTGAAACCAAACCTGTAAACAGTGAATCCCATAACATTGAAAAAAACATAGAAAACCAACATTTACTATATTCCACCACAATAACATACAGAAACAAATAAAAAATAAACTATATTAAACGTCTCCAAATATAAGAAGGGGGACAAGCCCCCTTGCATCCTCCAGGGGACTGCACCCCCCACACCCCCTGCTACTTAAATATATCAACTCTGAGATCGCACTACACTGAACAAACTGGCAAACATACCATTCCATGCTTCATGGCTGCCTGTGTAAATTATAAAAAACTATCCTCAACCTTCTCTTAGAAATAGTACTTCATTGCTAAAACATTACACATTACTATATATTTCTCTGATACTTACCATAGTTTCACAGGTAACCTTAGTCATGTTCCCTTCTTATTTACTATACTACAACATTACACGCCTTAAAGCCACAGCAATCAAGTTGCACATCATAACAGTGTTTACACAGCTGATTCAACATTTTAACATTCGACAGTGTGAACTTTCAGCATAATGAACTTTCAAGCTTTTGGTCTCGATGTTTTGAATTTCGACATTATGGTATCTCACTGTTCTCAAGTGAATCCCCTTGTACCTGTAAGGTAATCACTTTAACCATTATGCCAACTTCCAATCTAAAATTTACATGTAGACTGGAAGAATATGCACACTTCATCCATGCAATTTCATGATGTCAGCACAGAACCCAAGACTTGGAGCTGATAGGCAGTAACATTAACTACTGTATCAGTATTCCACCCATAAGATGGCCACCTTCTGTATTTGACTCTGATGTCAATAGGGTCATAGGTGATTGCCAGGCTAATAACCTCAGGAAATCTTTTTTTTTTAAGTCTAGCCATGGTTTCCAATGTGAAAATCAAATCTAGTACTTTGTGTCTGTGAAGTAAATACTTTAATCATTATGCAAAACACCCAACTTTCAATAAATATTAATGAAATCAGTTAAACACACAGTACTATTTGTTACTTTATTTATGCTTACCAACTCCTTCAAACAGCCTTGTGGTTCTCCTTTCCTGCTGTCATCTATCATAATTTACTTCCTCTCAGCTATAAAGAAAAGGCATAAAACAGTTGTTTACTTGTATTTCACCTCTTTTTTATCCTTAATATTACTCATATCAATGGTAGTAATATGCAACTCATTTAATTCACTACCATACTTGCTTACTATGTGTTTGTTTAAATATTTATTATCTGAATTTTAATACTGTGCCAGTCTTCCCTTTACTACAAGTTACAAACAAATGGTTACACTTTTGGTGGAATGGTTTTTGAAAATATTATGCTTCACACGTGTAACAGTCTGTGAACTGTGTTCAGAAAAAAGGTGTCCACACATAGAAAAATGTAGCAATTCAAGGATGATTTCAGTTCCTTAGCTGTACAAAGTGTATGCTTTGATAGTTTTCTGCCTAATAATTCTAAGCATATAAGGTTATGATTTAAAATGTGAACAGAAGTAATACAAAAGTAATGAAGATGTAAATTAACTGGTCATTTCTCACTAAACTATGTGCTGGTCATTCATTTGACAACCCCACCCCTCCCCCAACCTCCACTCTGACTAGGGTGTGGTGCCTGACTTACAGTTAAGCCATCCTGTATATGCAGTTAATATTGTGGAAAAAATGACTGTTTTATACAATTATGCTAATAAATATTTTCCTGCCTATACAAATAAAATTCTTTCTTTAGATAAACTGTCTGCATGTACTTTAACTATTGACTTAGGAAAGGCAATATTAATTAGTGAAGTTATGCAGAAATGCAAACTTCTTTGCATTCTGTAGAAATACATGAACAAGTAGTTGTGAGGGTACTCATAGATGTATATCTGCGATTTACAGACATAAATATGGAGATTATTTTTTTTACTCATACACATATTACATTTGTGTACTTACAGACAATTATGTTGTTACATAAACATTCCATATATTTGTATACAGATGCAGTACTATGTGCATATATATTTATGCTTTTGTCTGCTTTACTATAATAACATTATAGATATATGTTTGCAATTACACATATTTCTTCTACCAAATACTTTCAATTATACAATGTTCTTAGAGTTTATTTTTAAACCTATCTTTACTATGACCAAAAAGAAAAATAAATATTATATTACTATAGAACTCTGGGCTTCTTGCTGCTACCTGGTCAACCCACTCAACCAGCTGGTTTGGGCCTACTCTTCTGTAGGTTGTTGTACCTGTAGCAGCACTATCACCTGGTACAGATGATCCCTGTCAGGGATAACAGGTGTTCACCCAACTCCTGCCACATGTCAGTCTTTTTCTACTCCCCTCCTCTTGTGCACACCTGTATCTTTTGCAAGTATGACTCACTAAGAAGGTAGACCATTATAAAAGTGTCCTTATCTAACCACCTCTGAGTGCAGTCTTGTGCCTTCACAGGTGCTGCCACCATTCAAAGTGCCAGAACCAGACTGAAGATAGTATGGGCAGGACAATGGTTCACACATTTAGAACCACTCTTTCTAGAGTGTGACTTCACCTTAACCAAACCAATTTAACCAGCAGGGGCAATAGACCAGGTACTGTTAATTTCGGCAAGTTTAGTTTAAACAAAAATGCTTTTCACATGCATGTTTTTTAAAGGAATGCATTCATACTTAATCATACTTAATTTATACAGTGGATAAAAACAGAATGCAATCATATTTTTTCTTCATATGACTTACAATTGCTGGACATTGCCTTAGCTACCTTTTTGTTGTATTACGCCTGAATGTCATTCATTCATGCAGTAGAGCAGCAGTAATTTTCTTTGGTGGGGGGATTGCAGAAATACATATTGCTATTTGTGTGATTACCAACTTTTATTAAATGTTGAATGGTTTGAAGTTAGTGGGTGTGACACATGATGCTAGATAGGCAGAGACTGTCATTTATTTATGTATCAATATTTTTGGTGGGGCGAGTGCAGAAATAAATATTCCTATATGTGTGATTACCAACTTTTATGAAATGTTGAGTCATGTGAGCAGAGAAGGTGTGCCAGGTGATTTTAGGGCAGAGATCATACTTTATGTTTGTGCAAACTGTCATGCATATGACTTAATTTTGTTTATTCTAAATATAGTCAGATTCGAGCATATCTGAGGCTATCTACACATTCCTGTGGCATGCTGGGGACAACTGAGGACTGCAGCTGCTCCTCTGCTTTCTGCAGCGCATTCACATGAAACCATGGCTGATTTATGTGCCTAAGTGGCCGTACACATTCGCAAAGGGGATAATTTGAATACAAAACTTATAAATGGGCATGAATTTATGTGAAATAATTTTATACTGACATATTAACTTGCGATTACTCGAGTGAGGTGATAAATGACTTAGGAAATTGTGGACTTTTTGAAGTAAGAAAAAAAAATTATAAATATTATAAATTAAGATGACACACTTTAGAATGATGTAAAATTAGAAAGTTCACTTCAAGAAATGTTTCTGTTAATAATATGACTGGCATATTACAGTGGCTTTAACTGACTATTGTAAAGCTATCATTTTTGAATAGAAAATGATTACAGCAGCAGTGGAAATGATTAGTGATCACTGATACAATCATTAATTTTGTGTCAGGTACTGATTGTACATACATGATAGAAATGCAATGTTTTAATTGTGAAGAACTGAAGTGTTAAGGATGCATTGTTGGCTGAAAATAAGCTTTACTTGGAGATTTCTGAGAGTGACTAAAGACTGAAAAATAACATTATTGTGCATACACAACAATAGTAGGGGGGGGTAGAGGAAGGATGAATATGTTAAACTGATTGCTTTACTGTTGTGAATGTATTTATTATACCATAAACATCACTGTAGCACAACTTTACTTAGCTGGACTAAGATTTTTGCATGTGTATAGAATTATGGGGTTTGTGTCACATACCTTTTTTATAAGGGTGACAGGTATGCTGTCATTGCTGTGTTATTTAAACTGATGATTAGATACGTTTTTGTGCATGACTGTGCATATTTTTTCATGTGCAGTAATGATTCAGAACAAGGGATCAAGGCAGAGTAAAGGCAGCTTCAGCCATGAGTAACACAGCATCCTCATGGCATCTCTCAGGACATATTGGAAATGCCCGTTTGGTAAAAGGGGGCCCAAACAAAGCAGGAGCTCTAAAACCTGAAATAAAGTTGTCCTGGACATTAATGCAGTCAGTGTAAGAAATTGTACATTAACACAGTGCAATAAGAGGGCAAAAGGTATAATAAGATGCATTCGAAGCAAGGCGAGGAAGAGTGCAATTACCAATACCAGTATGGGGGGAGTGCTCGAACAATTATCCCATTAACACCAGATAAGAAATACCTCCTCTCCATCTGTGGGGATGACTATGACACAGAAATTGATGTCACTGGAACAGTCAGAGGTGGTATGGGCACTGGATATTGTCAATGCCCCTCAGTAACAACACTTGCCTGCTAGGTTGGTTTAAAAACAGTGACATATATTTAAATCGAGAATTGAATGCTGACATGCAATTATTACATTAGACACATAATTACTATTAACAGATGAAGCTTCCACATCTACACAGAATGGCAATGAAGGCAGTGTGCATGGTAAGTGTGCCCAAAAACCGTCTTACTCAGCATACAGTATTACATGCTATTTCTTTATTAGAAATGTTTTCAAATCCTTTTTACAGGATCGACAGTGGAAGTAAACAGTTCCACTAAACCAATAAATTAGGAGGATCTCAGCAGCTGAATGGCTGTTGAAGATAATAATGATAATGACGATGATGATGATGGCATAGTTATATTTACAAGGCAGCTGGCACACAGTGTCCAAGATTAATGGCAGGATCTCCCACCATGCAACATGTCAGTAACTTTGCAGGAAGTGACAGTGCATCACAAAGTCAAGCACATGCTGACATCACACTTGTGCTTGTACGGAAGGAAAACCCATGTACTTTTACTCCAGTATTTCCAACCTTAGACAAATACTTTCAGGATGATGGCAGACATTCAGAGGTAACAGTGTCCATACTGGCACCTTTAAAAAGGGGAGCTTGGTGCAGGAATTTGTTACAGCTACCCCAGGATACATGTAAAACATTGGCTGCCCAGTAGCAAATGTGTGGTTACATTGTTAGGGCTCAGAGCAAGGTTTTATACACATATATATATATTTATATATATATATATATATATATATATATATATATATATATATATATATATATATATAGGTATTTCCATCACTACTTGGAAATGGCACAGACTAGGGGTAATATCATGATCACACTGATGCATAGTATGGTGATACACCAAGCAACAGTGGCCAACTCCATTCAGACACTAGTTAAGACTTACCAGAGTCAAGTAGAAGTCAGTCATGGCAGGGGAAGAGGATAAGTAGGGGCAGATCACATGAGACTACAAGTGCTTCTCAGAAAGTACTGTAATTGGTCAGGAGAACAAGCACATAGGATTTCATGCAGGCCATATCAGCATTCATCTACACCTAAGAAAACCTTTAATTCAAGGCTTTGATCACATTCCTGCATCACTGTCACATAACCAGCTACACAATCACCTGAATCAAGTAGGTCACTACATCGGACCAGCTCACCATCCATCTTTCATGACAGCCTCTTTTCAAAATCACTTTCTCTGTCACAACATATTAATGAATATGGTGATACCCATATTTTTACATTTAGAGTTTTGGATGTTTTTTAGAGACCTAAGAGGGGGAGATTTAAATAATAAATTGGGGGTAAGAGAGTATGAATGGATCTTGTGTTTAAATGCCGATCATGCCCCTGGTATAAATAGAATGGCCTCTTTAAAACTTATTTTTAAGTATAAGCAGATGCGTTTGAGATAATTACTAAAAATAATTTTTATTGGCTGTGTGATATCATTTGATTATTTTACTTTTGTATTTAAATGTGTTCTTAGTTTGATTTGTTGTACTGATGAAGGATTTTGTCTGAAAGCATTATCATTAAAGCCTTGACGTTGTGATTACACATATTTTTATTTCTGGAGCGCTTGTACGTGTTATTACTTTACCATGTTCTGCAGTTGTCTTTGAGACTAGATCCCATATGACACTTTTGTATAAACTCCATTGTGACTTCCCCCAATTTATAAGACTAAAGTTGTAGACATGGGCAATGTATTTTTAAACTTGCTAAACATTAGTAAAATTGCAAGACCACAATAGCCATTGTTACCGCCGGTGCTCTTTTTCATTATTTTTTCACTGCTTGGATAGTTTTCTCCAGCTTCATTATAATCAAACGGACTTGTCTCAAGCTTGAACTTAAATTCCATATTCCTGAAGTGTAGACCATTTTGTGATATGAGACACAACAGATACTACTACCCCCTATTCTCTTCCCGGCTTCTTTTTATCGCACCCATCAGGGAGCATCAAAAGACCAATATGGCAGACAGGAGGGAAAAAACAGAAGAAGGGGAAAGGAAGGAACAACAAAAGAAAAATGAACTTGGACTTTGAAATTCTGAACCTGAGTGATTTTAATTTGAATAATTATCATCATAATGTTTTAGCCAAAGTTTTTTCCTTCATTACGACACAAAGGGTGAACATTACCCAGACCCTAGTGGATTTTAATATGTATGTACGCAAATGATTCTAAAATACATTTTGCAAGGCATTCCACACTTTGACAATCAAAATGATATTGTTAGAAAGAAAAGTATATATGATCCTACACTGCAGGTGTTTCATGATCGTTGTGAAGAAGACTTTCATAAGACGCTGGGCACTAGACCTCGAGCTCACAATTTAACAAAAGAAGAAAGGGATGCCTTAAAAGAATTGTCAAGAAATGAAGAGATCCGAATTATGAAAGCAGATGGGGGGGGGGTACTACAGTAGTAATGAACAGAAAAGATTATGCAGTAGCCATCTGTAATTTACTGAGTGATGAGAACTATTATGAGGAAACCACCAAAGAGAAGATTAACAAAAACATTTCAATAATAGACCACTCACTTTTTGAACCTATTAAGTCAAGCTGAAATTGACACAGAAACTTATTCTTTTCTACAAGTTGAGCTCCCTAAGATGATGAAATTCTTTGGAATTCCAAAAGTACATAAAAGTAAAGAAAATCCCCTTTCAGACCAGTAGCTACTGCAGACAACTTTAAAATGGAGCCCATGTCATGGTTTTTAGATTATTTATTAAACCCCCATTGTATAGGTTTCTGAATTTTACTTGAAAGACTCCTGGCATTTATTAGAACTGCTGAGTAATGTACAAATGCCAGTAGAGGAGTGTGTGTTTGCAGTTCTTGATGTTGTGTCTCTATGTAACTGTATTCAATAGAATATAGGTATTGAATTCATAAGGAACTACCTAACCAGCTGTACCAACTTAAACAATGGTTTAACACCGTTTGCACCTTGTTGGAACTAGTACTGGATAACAATTTCTTTAATTTTACTGGCAAACCTTACAAGCAGAAGACAGGGGTTGCCATGGGAGCAAGGGTAGCCCCCGTCTTTGCTAATCTTGTCATGGCCTGATGAGAACAAGAAAATTAGAAATTTCGCCCTTTCTTCTCCATGGTCATCTTCTACAAAACTGCAGGAGATACACGGAAGAATTGGTCTTCGTATGGAAAGGTAACGAGGAAGAATTTCAAAAATTTTACTCCCACCTCAACAACAGCACAGCCTTTTTGAAATTCACCATGAGTGAGTATGGGAGCAAGATCAACCATCTGGATATCAACTTGAAGTTGAACATGACCAATTATACCATGTTGAGCAAAATACATACAAAAGAAATGTTTGTCAACCATTATCTGCACAAGAAGAGCATGCATCCATTCCATATGAAGAAAGGAATTGTTAGGGACAATTTATCAAACTGAGCAGTCTCACAAGCAATGATGCCACCTTTCTAAAGGAGTCTATAACTCAGAGATCATTCTTCTTACCCAGATTGGTTGTCGAAGATCCAACATGACATTGCACTGCTTAAGTTAGACAGAGCCAAGCCCATCTTACACAAAGTGGCAACAGAACAAGTATCAGTGGAAATGTACACATCCACTACAGAACAAACCTCAGACTCTGCCTTTAGAAAAGCATTCCCTTTACCAATTAGCAGACATGAACATAATAAAAGAAATCCTAGAAAACAATTAGAAAATCATTATAGGTAATTCTAGGTAATCTTTTTTGGAAATATGTTCATATCAGAAAAACAATGGAAGTTTCACCCCAGGCACCATTAAATGCAGGAGATACAAGCAATGCAAGTGCAGAAGTAATACCTCCTGCACTTACATCCAAGCTTTTGATTTATCCTTTTGGTGCCTTGGAAGATTTGACTGTAACTCATTCGGACATGGCCCACTGTGAAACATGCTCTTGCTTCTATGTAGGAAAAACTTTCAGAAAACTTGCTCACAGAAATTATGAGCATGATTTAGCGGTCAAAAATAAAGATCAAAATAATGCTTTAGCAAAACATTAATTGAATTGTTCTTGTTTTAAGAAATTCACTTTTAATGTACTGGAAGCTGTCAGTTTGGAGGACTTTTCACGGAATTATAAGTACGGCTGGAGTGCCGAGAATCTTGCTGGCAGATCAGGTTAAGAGCCCACTGTGAAACATGCTCTTGCTTCTATGTAGGAAAAACTTTCAGAAAACTTGCTCACAGAAATTATGAGCATGATTTAGCGGTCAAAAATAAAGATCAAAATAATGCTTTAGCAAAACATTAATTGAATTGTTCTTGTTTTAAGAAATTCACTTTTAATGTACTGGAAGCTGTCAGTTTGGAGGACTTTTCACGGAATTATAAGTACGGCTCGAGTGCCGAGAATCTTGCTGGTAGATTAGGTTAAGAGCTAACAAACACCCCGGACTCAATGATCATATTAACATCAAATGTTTATTGTCAGCACAAAAGTTTTAAATAGTATCCATTCTGCCTTAAATCCAATAGAATGCATTTTGTTCTGATAGAATTTATTTTGGTTCAGGCACTTTTTCAACCTACTGTTAGGTAAAGACAGGCATTGATTGGTTGTTTGCATACCGCATGACACATTTGGCACTATTTTTAAACAGTATGTTTAAGTTGTTTGTTGGATTCTGATAAAGTTCTTGTGGGGATTATTAAAAAGAATGAAAGCGCTAAAAAGAATTTGACTGTATCTGTGCCTTCTTTGAAGAGCTGGTACTTGTAGAATTATTCTTTTAGTTTTGACAACTTTGGGTATGTTATACTCTGAGAATAAACATTTTCAAAAGACTTTTCACTGCTGCTCGTATTTTTTGCTAACTCAGTCTGTACTTGCTGTAACAATCTACATTTATGAATTGCATGACCTCTTTGAAAAAATAAATCTATGGTCTTTCAAAATTCGGTTCACAACCTCTGACCTCAAAAATGTGGGACAAACTGGCACACACATGATCGACAGGAAACAGTCAACCTCAGAGATAAAGAAACAGGGAAAGATATTGTTCTCACACATTTAGAATATTGCAACAATAACATGTTTTGCTTTAGCATGCATTTTCTGAAGGAAATCAAGTCTTAAACTTCAATGTCTGTCAGTATTTAGTGACTGCAGTCCTCAATGATCTGCCAGAATGGCACACACTTTACAAGGAATATACCAACTTTACTACACAATCAGGGACATAGCAAGCAATCAGGGACAGTAGAGAACTATGCACAAACACAAAGTTTCTAAATACAGTACTCAGTCACTGACCTCTAGAATCAGGGATAAAGCTGAACAAAAAGTAATGGCGAAAGGTGCAAAATCAGGGAAAGATCTTGTGCTTATATATTTACAAAGTTGCTGAAATATTAAAATTTTTATTAGCATGTATTTTTCTAAAGGAGATGAAGTGTGACACTGCAAAGTCTGACAGTATTTAGTGACTGCAGTCTTCAATGTGTTGCCAGAAAGCCACAAGCTTTATAAGAACATGTCACACACAAAAGGCAAAATGACATTCTGAGAAATCAAAGACAAGCAGAGAAGAATGCACACACACATAAATGATTAAATATATTGCTCAAAGTCTGACCTCAAGAGTCAATAACAAAGCCAAAAAATAATGGAGGACAAAAATCCAAAATCAGGGACCACATTACGCATACACTTAGAAAGTTGGGAAAATAACATTTTAAGAAGGCAGGCATAGAAGAGAGCCATGCACACATAAATAGTATGCAATATAATTCTCACTCTGAGCTCTAGACTTAGGGGCAAATCTGAAAAGTAAAGATGCACAAAGGTACAAATTCAAAAACAGATATTGTTTTTATATACTTACAAAATTGATGCAATATTTAGCTTTGCATTTGTGTTCATTTTCTGAAGGGATGAATTTTTAAGCTATAATATCTGTCAATAATTAATGACTACAGCCCATAATTAAATTTTTGTCAAAAAAACACAGCCTTCACTAAAAAACGTACCATATATAAGGGAAAGAAGTTGCTGCAATATACTTAGAATAATGATTTGATATTAGGTTTCACTTTTGTTTGTCTTTTTGGTTATGCTACCAACAATCTGTGAAATCAGGGTCAGTATAGATTACTTACACAATGGAAGACTTCTTGCTCTACTAACACAATAATTTTCTCCACTTGTTTTTTGACCCTACACTGGCTGAGGTGCAGAACACTTACCTGATTGAAAATTTCATGTTTCACCAACACAAATAATTTTCTGCACGTTTGGTGCTCCTATACTGATTCAGATATAGTAAAATAGGAGGGGATGTTGAAGGCAGCCTGATTTTATCTATGCCAGTGCAAGAACCGAGAGTCAGAGAAAAATACAGCAGAGATGTAACAAAAAAGGACTGACATCAGAGAACTGTGATATCTGATGTTAGTCCATTTTTCCATGGTCCAAAATGGCAGACTGTGACTACACAAGGGAAAAAGTAAGCTTGATTGCTTTTCCCTGATTATTCTGAATGGAGAAGCACACACAGTATAACATTGTTTGTGCAGATGATGCCAGGAATGCTAAGAAATAAGTAGGACTAAGCACTCTACTAACATGGCTGTATTGTGTATGCTTCTTACTGCAGACAAAGAAGCTAATTAAAAGCTAATTGAGAGTGCTTTTCCTAATATTTTAAATGTAAAGCACATTTTTTGTTGCTCTTCTTGCATTATACAGATGCATAAATAGGAAATACTGTGGTGGCATTATGCATCTATACAATGTTAAACAACATGGAAAGGAGCTTCAAAATCAGAGCACCCTATGAGGCACTAATGGTAGCGAGGAGACATAGCTTTTAGACAGTGGCATCATAGGCGCCAAATTAAAAGTAAGGAAACACATGCTATAGGCATGAGTGAGTTAACAGTCTCTTAAAACATTTTTGTTTTCCCTGAGAGTGTGTAAATTTCTCTGAATAGTTTTCCTTTACGTAGCTTTGCAAAATGATTCTTTTTTACATATTTTCTCACTCAGCTTAGTTCTTCTAATTGTGTATTCATGTTTTTACTCACTCCGCATGCATCCACAGCTTTAGTTAAAGTTAGGCATCTTTCTGTAAAAAGCCTGCCCTTTGTCAATCATTTCTTACAACATAAACAATTCTGTTTTCATACACAATTCACCAAATTAACTATCACTAGTAATGTTCTTTAGCTCCATTATATAAGCGTCTACATTTTCCATTGAGCTTTGTTTTTTGAATGTTCCATAAATAGAATTCCTGATCTAACCACAATATTAGTTTATTTTTTCATCCTATCAAAGCTAAAAGTATAAAATATCTTGAAGGCATTTTCACCTGTAACATGAAGAAACATGGCAATATGTCCCATTCCTGGCTTCCTGGCTATTCCACTCACAGTAAGGAATAAATTGGAATTATGGAGCAACAGTTTTCCGGTAAGTTTCCTTGCAGCAAGACCATCTTTCTATAAAACAATGAAATGCTCTCAGTGCTGTCATGAGGTACTACATTTAAAAAATCTTATTGTGACTTTACTTAAAAAAAACTAATTTTAGACTTTTAGTTATATTTTTGCACTCCAGAATGCTGAACAACTTTAAAACAAATAAATCATTCACTTTTCATCCATAATGTCTCTAAGGATGCTCAGTAAAGAATCATATAACCTGAATGTGTGTTTTGCCTTAAGCTGTTGCTGTAACTGCCTTCTAAAAACATGTGTTCCACATGACATGCATTTACTTCTGTAAAACTTCTAATATTTAAAGATATATACCTCAATATTTTACTGAGGATGGGTTGTGGATATATTTCACAACCCTCAGTGTGTCTAGTTCTTCTGGAAACACTCCAGTACACATTTGTATCACTTCTACAGCAAAGACTTGCAAATGTTACCTGTTTCCAATTTAATACCAGTTTCTGTAACTGGTTCTTTGCACAAAAAGCAGGACTATCTCCTTTTACTACAAATGGGCAAGTATGATGGTTTAGCTAAAACCATTAAGGCTACAGGCTATTAGCAAACATCATCCTGTAGTCCTGGGTTTGAGTCTATTGACTGCCAGTTGCAAAATGTTTGACACTAAGCAACTCAGTTAACCAGATAGTGCTTCCAGGTTGCCCTGGAAAAGACCACTAGTCTTTTTAGCCCAGGTTACTCTGACCCAGTTTTCTCCTGTATACATTTGTGGCATGTAACAATTTCTTTGAGAACATTTACAAAACATTTTTCAAATGTAATAAATACTGTTTCCTCTGTATAATTCCATCCATCTATCCACAATCATTTTTTCCCCATTTTTGTACTTGGAGTCAAGGTGTCACTTCAACAGTAACAATCATCTAGAGCCAAGGTTTACACTGCCAGGTGGCCAGCCCTGCTACCATAGTTCTTCCACACTACACAACTCACACCTATGGTCAGTTTAGAGTGTCCAACCCACCTACTGCATGTGTTTGGAATGTGTGAGAAAACCAGAGCACCCAGAAGAAATCCATGCAAACACAGTGAGGACATGCAAACTCCAGACAGAAGGCACCCTAGCCAAGAATCAAACCAGAGAACCTCTTGCTGTGAGGTGACAACACTATCTGCTGCACCACTATTTCATTTCCCACAAAGTAGACAGAAATGATTATTCCTTCCATTGTTTAACACTGAAATCATTGGAAATTCCATGTCTCTTTAGAAACATACAGTGTATCCTTTCATAAAAAATGATATTCTTAACTTGGGACTGTATTTTACTGCAATATGTTTGCTTTATATTGCACTTCTTTAAAGTTCCATTATTGTCGGTGATTCTTAATGCAGGTACAACAAAATATTTTACCATTCTAGCTACCGGACTGAATTTCAAAGTTTTGCGTTTCAGCAATAGGTACCTTGTACTTCCTCATTTATTGAGTGTCTCTGTCTGCTATTCCCATGCTCTATATTATTTGAAATGCTCTTGGAAACATTAACTTAAATTCAGATAATACTTTTCTCTGGCAAGCTGTACAGTGGCTACCATAACTGCAGTTAGAGTGGGTGAAGAAGATGGCTGTCCTGTGCTCAGTCTGTTAGAAGGTGCATTCTTCCTAATTCTTTTCTCACCGCTGCTTAAATGCCATTCATTCAGTCAGTTGTGTGATTTCTGTGTGTTGGGGGGATGACTGCCGATGTGTTCTTGCAAATGCAGTGCTGCAAGCAGTGTTTATAATCATTTTATGGCTACTTAAATTGTGTGTGTGTGTGTGTGTGTGTGTGTGTGTGTGTGTGTGTGTGTGTGTGTGTGTGTGTGTGTGTGTGTGTATTAGGATCAGTAGCAAGGAGCTAATTTGGCTCTGCTACAATTTATATAGTATATGAAAGGTGTAGCAAAAATAGCAGAAAGCTATTGCGCAGCACACATAATAGCTCTCTGCCTATAGAGAACTAAAAGATCTTTTTGGTCTTTTTTTTTTTGGCCCTCAACTCTGGCTGGAGGAGTGGCATTGCTTAGACCACCAAATGACCTAGCTACAGATCTGGCAAATACTACAATGAAGTTCTGTGCAATGGTTCATCCAAGTTTGCAGCAAATTTACAATTGAAGGGGGACACTGTTTCAGCTGAACTGTAGGCTGCATCACAGTTTCACTGACCTTCAGTCTACAATGGTTACAATGAAAATCTTCCCAATATTATGAATGATTTAGATTCATTATGTGCTTTTAACATGTCGGGTCTATGCTTCAACTTTTATCTGTTCATTTCATCAGGTGAACTAACTGCTCGAGCTCTGAAATAGTCCATATATGAAAGCACCCATACAAATGCGTAATCTCACCATAAATTTATAATGAAGAAGGTCATTCACCATAAAAAATATTCAGTTCTCACTACATCTGACAGCTGGCTAAAATTCATTCATTCTTCACAAATGACTCATTCTATAGCTGCACATATATTTTATTATGTTACCATTTCTAGCATACTGAAAAATAACACACAAAGACAGCAAGCACATTGTCAGATGCTCATTATTATAAAAACGCTAAAGGCATTTGTAGTTGAGTTTTATTCTGTAGTCTGGTTCACTTTTCGGGTTGCTAAGTGCCACCAACAAGCTAGGCAGCAAGCACATTAGGAAACCCACTCTTCAGACATTATACAATTAAATAATTAACAGAAATTTAATTATAAAAACTTGTTTGTAATTGATGACATTTACTCCCTTGAAAGCTTTGTGTGGTCATTGTTATAAGCTGTAATTTCTATGACTTTTTTAAAGTTTTACAGGCAGGCTGCATTTATTTTTTTATAGATTTCACTTCCACTGCCTGATGCCCATCAGCACTCTTGTGACTTGACTAGCCCAGTTGTTCCTCTTTGATCAAGAGTCAGCTATGGGAGGCCATCATCTAAGCAGCGATCAGTCCGGGTTTTTTGTTTGGATCTAATTTCCAATCTCCCATGGAAGCCTGACAGTCACACCCCACCATACGGGTAATTTGATGCATGCTTTTTCCTGTACATGCGCAGACCCAAGCCATGGTTTCCAGTGCTGTTTAGTGGGATATGTCCATTGTGCTGTATAGTGGGGCATGTGCATTGTGCTATATAGTGAGGCATGTGCATTGTGCTGTATAGTGGAGCACGTGCATACATGGCCATTAATGCTGCCAAATGCTCTGTTGGGAGTTACCAGTGCTATGCTACCTTCCCTTTCTCCAGGATGATAGACCCAGAACTGGTCTCTCACAGACTTCTTTCTTGCTCAGCCCCTCCAACCCCCAGGACACAAAACAATTCAAGCTCACACTCAGGTTTTTATGCCTTTGTATCATAGAGCAAGCTTAGTGACTAGGTCTGTTCCTATTAAATGATCTGCCTGAGTGTTTTTATTGCTGTTGTTTTTCTGAACAGAAGGAGAACTGGACAGATGCCAGACAATTTGAATGTGACTATTAAGCAAACAAAGGGTCTCATGACTTTTGCATGTGTTTCACCTGTAAATAAGAAAATCAGACATCAGAAAGTGATGGGTGTGACTGAGTAAGGTGCAACAGGAAGAGCAATATCTGCAGGAGGTACAAACTTTATAACATACTTAATGAAGAATGTAGTCATCAGGCAAAGAAACGGGTGCACTCCATTGCAGAGACACCAAGTCAAGTGACTCAAGGGAGAAGGCCATACAGATGTGCACAGAAGGCTAAATCCAAGGAGACATGCTTTAGTTTGTTATGCAAGGGACAAGATCTATGTTAGACGATTGGTCAGTGATCCCAGGGTGTATGGATATTATTGGAGAGAGAGACGGGTCGACTCCTGTTTGCTTTCATATCAAAGTGCATTAATAATGCAAGTTGCTCAAAGGATAGAAATAATAAAAAGACAGTGAAGACTGACCATACAGCTGTGCAAGAGCAGTAGACCATTGTGGAATTACAGAAGTTTAATTTTCTAACTTTGACTAATACTATTTAAAGTTATTCAAAGTATTTTCCATGCCTCTGAAAAAGATCTCAAGTCATGTGTTTATGTGTGTGTGTGTGTGTGTGTGTGTGTGTGTGTGTGTGTGTGTGTGTGTGTGTGTGTGTGTATGTGTGTATGTAAGTATGTACTGTTCTCCTGAATTATGTCAAATGCTTTGTAACAGCTGGTTAATGTCTCACAGAAGCACATGACATATGCAGTTTACAAAGAAGTAAACATGTATGCTTTACTTCAGTACAGTTTAGAAAAAAATAAATCTTATACCAGTGTGCATGTAGCTTTTCTGTTCATAAGCTCCCACAGCAAAAGATGATACCTGCCCTGTTGCCTCTGTAGTGCATTATTTTTCCACAGTCATTAAAAATATTAATTTTTTCTGCCTATCATCTTTAGGCAACAAATAGCAGTTTTCCCTGATAATCAATAAATGGAGGCAAATAATATTATCACAAAGACACCTAAATCAATTAGTTCCAGCTAAGTTTGCATCAGTAATGTCAGCTTTGTTCCTTCCTTGTTCACATCTTTCAGCATAAGTCCAACAAACATCCCAGTACTGTAGATAAATGTCCTAGCACTCACTGGTCTTTTAGAAAACAAATTGTCATTTTAGTTGTTTTTGCAATAATTTGTCCTTGTGACCTCTATTTTCAAGAGAAAGATCCTACTACTGAAAACAAGGACAAATGATCTATAAAAGCTGATTTTTTTTAGGTTTCTGAATAATACTCTTGTGTTTAGATGTTAACCCTCTGCTGCATTTTTTTTTCATTATAGCCTTACAAATCAGAGTCACAGCTACTTGATTTAATGTAAACAGCATCGAGCATGGAGGTGACAAAGTCTGCAGTTGTTCTCACAACAACCTTATTGAGTTATCTGTAAGTTCACAATTGTTCATCTTTTTGGGTCTTCCTTAAAAACACCAGATTAGTGTGTTACTTGAAGAACCTGAGACAGCACCTCATAGCTACTAGCTATTGGTAATTTTAACTACCAAAACCTAAATCTCAGTTACTAAAAATGCTCCTGATTTGCTTTAATCAAATTTACCCTGATTCCATAAAGAAAAAGCATCTTGGTGGTAACAGCCTATTGACAACTCCACCCATCCTGCAGCATTATCCAGCAGGCTTTATGTTTTCATCACTGTGGGATGCCTTTTTTCTGAGCAGGTTGAAACTATAAAATTGGCATTTCCTACTTTAGACTCCACAGGCATATCTCTATTCCATGGCAGGCTTTGCCTTCCTGTTTGGTGTTTCATGCTCCTGATTATGATGAGTTCTGTATGTTTGGTACTGCAAGCCTCCGCATGCCTGCCTAGTAATTAGATTTTTGGTGTCTTCCTTAAGGTGTAGGATTTTCCAACTGCTTTAAAGAAGTCCCTTAGGTTCATAGGTTCATACTAGGCTATCTGCCCTAGGGCATTTATAAGCCTAGCCAGAGTGTGTTTGGCTTTCGCCACCCATTTTAAATTAATTTTGCTATGCCCTTTTTTGAGGTTAGTATACTGTGCCTCTGTCTAACAGTGACACAGAAGTGATACCCGGGGTAAACCTACGATCTCCCATCCACTCATCAAGATTCCTCTTGAAGAGAGTCAATGAGGGACTCTGCCTAACCTGGACTAGGATTTTATTCCAGAGTGAAGGGAGCCTCTGGGTTATGAATCTGTCCCTCCAGCATGTCCTATTTATTTCAGTGCTGAGGTTCAAGTCTCTCGAGTGCGTGGCTCGATGGGATTTGGATTTTCTGAGGTGCAGCATGTCCATTAATTCCGGGTTGGACATGGCTTTATACGTCAGGCACAGATCACCTCTGTGTAGGCGGTATGCCACTGAGTAGAGCTGGAGTTTCTTTAACCGGGCAGTATATGGCATCTGTTTGAGCCCTTTGATCCTCTTGGTGAGGTACTTTGGGGTCTTTCCAGTTGCTGCAGGTGTCTGGTAAGGTACATCCCAAAAGGGGCATTGTACTCAATTATGGGCCTGATGAGGGATGAGTAAAGAGGCACAATGACCTCCCCTGATCTAGATGTGAATCCCTTCATGATTAGGTGGGCTATATAAAATGTTTTTCTAACCACTTTGGCCACGTGGTTGTCAAATGAGAGATTGCTATCAACTTGGGTCCCCAGGTCCCTAATTACTTCTTCTGTACTTAATGGATTACCACCTATGTGGTAATTTGTGGGCACTTTGTTTTGCCAAAGGGATGACTATACACTTTTTGGCATTTAGCTTGAGGCTATGGCTCTGGCACCAGTTGTCTGTTTCTATGAGGCCCTTTTGGAGGATGCTTGTGTCGGCTGGAAAGTCTATTATGGCGCCCAGTTTGCAGTCATCTGCGAACTTGGTCAGCCACAGTCCTTCCGTGTTGGCCTGTACCTCTAAGAAATATATACCGAACAAGAGAGGTCCCAGGACTGAGCCTTGTGGGACGCCACTTGTAACTGGTTTGGAGTCTGACATGGCTCCAGCAATTCTAACCATGTGGGTTCTGTCCTTCAGCCAGTTTGCAACCCATCTAGTGACATAGGGGTTTATATTTAAGCTGGTGAGCTTATCTATAATGCCAGAGTGGGGTATTGTATTGAAGGCTTTTGCGAGGTCCAGGTAGGCTGTGTGGACCACCTTCCCCTCGTCAATGGCCTTGGTGACTGTTTCAAGGAAATCAACCAGGTTTAAGAACCAGGATCTGCCCTTAAAGCCGAACTGGGTAGGATCCAGTGTCTGTAGGTCCCCAATATCTATTTATGAGGTCCATGATGATCCTTTCCATAGCTTTGCAGACCAAGCTAGTCAGGCTTATGGGGCGATAGTTTCCAGGATCCATTGAGGCACCACCTTTGTGGAGAGGGACCACTGTTGCTGTACGCCACTCTTTGGGTACATATCCTGTAGTAAGGCTGAGATTGAACAGTAGTTTTATGTTTGGGTTTAGCTCTTCTTGGAGTTCATGTAGGATGCAGCCCGGGACACCGTCTGGTCCCATTGATGCTGTGTTTTTTGCTTTGGAGAGGGCGGCTCTTACCTGAGCATCTCAGATGTCAGGGGGGCAGCACTCTGCTGGGATAGATATTTGCCCTTTTGGTGGAGAGGGGGGGAGAAGTTTGCGCTGAACCTGTCAGCTAGCATGTTCGCAATGTCTGTGGGTTCGGTGTATTTTTTGTTATTTTGGACTAATTCTGAGCATATCTGGGAATTCCCACCCAGGTTACTAACATAACTAAAGAAAGCCTTGTGATTATCCTTAGTGTCCTGTGCAATTTTTCTCTCGAAGCTGGCCTTAGACGATTTTATGAGTGCCCGTAGTTTTTTGCTAATACTGATCAGAGATGCCTTCCCTTTTTGGGATTTTGCTCTATCATGTAGTAGCTTCCTCCTTCTATTGTATAGTTTGTTTATGGCTGGGGTCCACCAGACAGGACGTCTGCCTTTGGAGGATTGGGTCTTGGTTTTATTTGGGATTGCATGATCCATGCATTCCTGAAGGTGTTCATAGAATGCATTTATAAAGGATTCTGCAGTTTGGGCCGTATTTTCCACAGGCCTGGGGGCTTTGAAGGATTCCGCCTCGGTTTTGAGGAGTGTGAAATTTGCTTTAGAGAAGTTTTTCACTGTGGTTTTCTGGGCAGGGGGTGGGGTCGGGATGTGAATATCCAGTGAGATTAGTTTATGATCTGATCTTACCAGTGAGGGATACAATTCTGGTCTGGAGCATAAAGTCCCCATGTTAGTGATGATCAGGTCCAGTACATTTTCCCCTCTTGTGGGAGTGGTAACAAGTTGTTCCATAGCATTTGAGTTTATAAATTCTAGGAACCTTTGGGCTAGGGTGTTGGAGCTAGAGTAATGCTCCCAGTCTATGTTTGGGTAGTTGAAGTCGCCCAATATAATGGTGTTTGGAGAGACCTTCATATTTTCCAGTGTTCTCAGGAAGGCCGAGTGGGGTTCCTGGGTTTGGGAGGGTGGTCTGTAGCAGGCTATAAACTGGAAGGCAGTTTTACCCACTGTTAGTTGCACATGGATAGTCTCTGATGCTTCATGCTGTGCCACCAACCTGGAGGTGTGGGTATCTTTGACGAATATTGATACTCTCCCTCCTTTTGTGGTTCAGTCCAAGTTTTGGGGCCGAAAAGCATGGTATGAGGTATAACCTGTTAGTGCTGGGGTGCTCTCGGGAGCCTTGAACCAGGTTTCTGTTACTGCACAGATATCAATGCTCTCCATGCTAAGGAGAGTTTTGAGTGCGTGCATCTTGAGGTTTAGACTTCTGGCGTTGAGTAGCATTACTCTTAGTTTCTTATCCCTTGTGATACATATGGAGGTGGGTTTGTCTTTTGAGCCTTGCCTAATAAAGGCACTATGGGGGTAGCAAGAGCCTTTGCCAATATCCGAAAGCCCAGGGGTGACAGGTGCAAGCCGTCCCTAGCGAAGCATCGTGGCTTGTCGAGCATGTCATCCCACACAAGTTCACAAGGAACCATCTTTGTCCAAAAAGTAGTTGATAACTTCTGCCTTATCTGGAGCCTTCTTTTTGTCCAAGGTCATTGAGGAAGTTATCTACTCTCAGCTTGATTGCATTGTTGTGTTCAGTGGATTCATGGACCTACATCAGTCTGTCTTTCACTCTCACCTCAACACTGACACTGACCTTATTCTGGTAGGCACTGGTCTGCTGATAGCTGTAGACCAGTTCTGGTCCAATTGCATCTCTCTCTCTCTGCAGCAACTGACACTGTTGACTGCACTATTTCAATCAAGCTCTTATATTACTCCGATTTATTGTCAATACTTCTTGAGTGGTTTGCCTCCTACTTCCTGGGCAAGTCGCAGAAGATGGTGCTGTGCTTAAAATCTCCTGCCCATACCTCTGGAGTGTGATATAACTCAGGTTTTGATGGTATAAGTGTGGAACACTATCCCCCTTCAGTTCTTTCACATTTGGGCATTCTTAATGTGATTAACATGTACAAATCCATTATATCATCCACAAATTAACTTTGATTAACAGGACACCTACTTGAAGTAATGTATTTATATGCATTGGGGGATAGCTGCTTGTGAATATTCGTTAACATCATCACCTAATGAATATTCATAAAGTGAGACCGCTTCTCTACTGAAATATTGACTACAGTGGATACATACAAATCAACAGAAATGGTTGCACTGCTTAGCCAATACCTCTGAGGCAGCACACTTAAATTTTGACAACTGACTCGTAATAAGAAATGAGAGAGAAAAAATGTCTTATGGTACATGCTGAATGATAAGAAATGACAATATAAGACAGAATATTTAAACATTTTTTTCTCTACGGGGATATTGATAGTGTTGCTACCATGCCTCACATGAGTTCTCAGCTGCTGTGGAGGGAGACAAACAGTATGAGAAGACTTTAGAAGACTTCCTTTTTTGCAGAACGTCTCCAATTTTGCCAAATAAATTTGGTCTGTTCTTAGAAACATGTTTGATTTTCTGATGAATTACTTAGGATTACAGTCAGTGAATAAAGCCAGACATTAGAACTTCATACTTCTTACTGTTCAGAAAATGTATGCTGATGCAAACCCTATTGTTCTATTAACTTTTTAAGTGAACTACAGTTGTGTCTTTCGGCTTTTCCTGGTTAGGGGTCGCCACAGCACAACAATCCGCTAATGATTGGCAGCTGATTTTTACGTGCCGAGTTGCCAGCCTTAATGCACAACCTTCAACAAAGGTATGCCCATTTACACATGTCTCCACGCAGAAGACGCTCTACCTGAGAATCGAACCGGACAGCATCTTACTGTGAGGCGACAATGCTACCGCAGCACCAGTGAACTACAGTAATGTTTAAAAAGTGCCACACTATAACAAAATAATATAAAAAATGTTCTGAAGTTACCTGACTGAAAATAATTTAAAAATATGCACGTCAAGACTTTGACAATATGACAGCTAATAGACATTCTTTAAGTGTCCATGACACAGCAAAAGAGCATGTATTAATTGCACTACCAGTGGTATTTGGGTGGAGTTTGTTACTGCACATCTGATGGTGATAGTGTTCTATGCTATCTCCAGGTTTAATCTGCTTTTCATAATGTTAAACTTCCATTAAATAGTATCATTATAGGAAGAGGTTTAGAGCACAACTGCTATACTAATGACAACTACCTCTATTTTTTCTTCCCCACGGCAAGATGTTGAGTTTGTATGCTCTTGCTAAACTTCTGGAAGTCATTCACCATATACTAAAGTTGTTCACACTCAACATTTCAAAGACTAAGGCCATGGCATTTCATGGTTATTCTGATTTAACACTTCCACCTGTTATTCTTAAAGTGACAACAGGTTTGTGCTTGTTACTATTATGTGTAACCTGGGTGTGATCCTCGGTAAATGGATAACATTTGAGAACCAGGTGTCACCCATGTTCAGATGTTTGGTTTCCATCTTTACAAAATCTCCATGGTCAAGCATGCAATATCTTTAGAATATAGACTTTAAAGCATCAATCACACATGCGTTTGATGTGCCAGTGAGTTTTATTATTTCAGAGAACTTTGAATAATAATCTACACATATAAGGCAAACAACTTATTTAAAATAAAATAAATCTCTTCCCACTTGACTCCAATGATGAAGATGGCAATCACTACCAGGATACCTGTGGAGCACATCAGTTAACATTCTTCTTCTTCATCTGGATTGATGTTGTGGTATGCATTGCTTATGACACAGCTTTAACCTGTTCTACCCTTAGCTACTATTCCTTGCCAATACACTCTGTGTGTCACTGTTTCTTTAACCTTCACTAGTCCCAGATGTGATTCATGCATCCTAAGAAGGACTTGTCTTCTCAGTTCACTGGAAACTCATATTTTGTAAACGTACTACTCTCTCAGAAGAAAACAAGACTACATTTGTTTCCTTACTGATCAGTTTTGTTCTGACCTGCCTCTCGCTGTAATATTTTCCATCATCTGGATTTTTATATCCATGTCAATATTTTTCTTCTGTCGTTGGTAACTGTAGTATTACCCAAATAATCTCTAATTCTTTTTCAAGCAGTTTTTCATATTTCTCTGGTACATGTGCAATACTTTACTATACCCGTAACATTTAGTTTCTGCCTGGTCTGCATGTCATTTTCAGATCATACTTCTATAAATTAAGTAAAAGCCTCTGCTATATATAATGTACCCTGTATGTGGACTGTTCCCTCCTTACCTTTATTACCTTTATTTGCACAGATATACTCATGGAATTTCACACCTGTATACACTACTGCCAATAGTTCCTTTTCTAACAGAGCATATCTCTTTAGTGCATCTATAACTGGTCTTCTCCATAGGCAAGTGGCATATTCTTTTGTAGGCTCACAGCTCCATTACTATTCTAACTGGCATTTACTTGCAAAAAAAAATGACTTCTTCGATTTACAGTATTTTAAGACTGGTGTATCTATAACTAGTTATTAAGTGATTATAAACTATTTTCTTGTTCATAGTTCCATTGATGGACAATGTCACACTCTTAGCATTCTTAGAGGTGTAGTTATCTCAGACATAAAAGGTACAAAAATGTGGGATAATGCACAATTTCCTGAGACAACTTTAATTCTTGATTGCCTTTAATTTGGCATTTGCAGGCTTCTTCTGACTTTTTCTATATCAGGCCTCAGTCCTATCATCAATAGATCATGACACATTGTATTTTACAAATGTTATTTTATTTCACAGTTACTGTTATTTATCTTGAAATTATGCTGTCTTAATCTGTTAAGCAGCTCTATTGATCTATCCTGCTCTTCTTGTGTCTGATACACAAAAGTAGTCTGTCAGTTCTGCTTACATCACCTTCTAACCCTTGTACAATACTTCATGGGATTACCCTGGTTCTGATGAAATATCAAATGGCACAGCAAAGAATCTCTACCTTCTTAATGACATAATGAGTGTATTCAATTTAGAGTTCTCTTCATCTAGGTTTGCTTGCCAAAATCCCTTGTTTGCATGTAATACTGAAACAAAATGTTAGCTTTTATCTTCATTGAGACCATATGTTCAACTATACACAGTGTGTAATGGTCCATTTTATCACTTTATTCATATCTTAAAAATCAGTACAGATGAGAAGATACATTTTCATCTTCAGCAGTGTCCATACTATTCACCCATTCTGTTGGTTTGAATTCCTTATTATTGGTGCTTTAACATTCCAATTGCTTCAGCACCTGCTCTATTCTACTCCTGAGAGCCACTGGTATTTATATAGAAGCATGTATCACCAACACAACATGCGTATTTATTTATATATCATATTCTTCCAGCAAACTCTCTAATGCTGTAAATAAATCAGCATAGCAATGAAAACTATCATTGCTATGTGTCTGTACAATAGTTTACATGCCTCCTTGGCTCTATGACTGGGTCTGTACAGATGAACGTTTTGCTTAGACACTATTAATTGGTTTTAGCATTCCTACCTTCTCATAAGCCAAATGACTAACAGTATAAGGGAAATTATTATCATTTGAAATATGATCCTGCAGACCTTATTTTTGCTTTCATACAACATTTGAAGCAATGCCTTTACTTGGTGCCCAAGATGTGTTGAAAATGTTTTCACAACTGTACACACAGCTCTCTTCCGAGTGCCCTGGAAAGCCAGTGATTTAAACATATCTTGAGACAAAATATTATACACTGCATGTGTGTCTATTTTAAATTCAGCATTTGTTTATTAATTCTTAACATTTCCTGCTAGCAGTCTTGAGTTCCACTCATATTTCAGTTATTCTAATGTATTTTAAGATTTCAGTGTATAAACTATTTTTCAGACTAATAATAGTGACAAACAGTTATTTCCGTGTTTCTTTTTAACAACATGCTTATTGTTTTGAACACCCTTGTTTTGTTTCTTTCTTTTATACATGTTCAATACAAAAAGTGCAACCAGCAAATGACAACACACTAAAATAAAGAAAAAAGCTGGTTAGGCAGAGATATACAAGCAAACAATTTTAATAAAACGTATAAAATAAAGCACTGTTGAAACAGGATAAGTGCTTTCATACACATAGGTCCTTCATCAGATCCAATACAAAAATCACTACACCAGAGTGCACTTTTTAATTTAATGTCTAAGGTCACGTGACCTTAGTATTGGCTTAATAGGGATGACATCATTTAAACCCTTGCCTTCATTTGCCCTAAGTAAGTGCATCCACTTGATTTCCACACACTCTGTTTTAGTTTTAATGTCACCTCCACTAGAACTTTGTGTATACAATTCCAGCACCAGGAATTTTAATCAGTGATTCAACCCAGCTGTTCTGAAATGTTTCGATAGTGCATTCCTTTCGTCACCCTTAATGATACTATAAACATGTTCTCTTATTTGAGCTCTTAAACACCAGTTTGTCTTCCCAACATAAAAACTTTTGCAGACCACACAGGATGCACAATACACAACATTCTGACTACTGCAATCAGCATAAAGTCTAATATCGTAGACACGTCCAGTGTCTAGGTGTACAAATTGGTCATCAGTATCTATATATCTGCAGACATTGCAATGATGGCAGGGATATGTACCCATTCTTTCACTTACTACGTTCTTCCTTCGGTTAGTTAAAAGCTTGTAGTATAACATCTTTTTCATTGAGGGGCGATTTTTAAAGCAGAAAGAGGGAAAATCTCCTAGTAGTCCTTTACACTTCTCATCTGAGACAAGAACTCTCCAGTGTTTTCTAATGATCCCACAAAAGGAACCTGAGTCCTTAGAATATGTGAGACTCATACGTGATGGCTGATTAGACTAGCCAGCTTTTTTCTTTATTTTAGTGTTTTGTCGTTTGCTGGTTGCTCTTTTTGTATTGAACAGTATCTCTCTGCCTAGCCAGCTTTTTTCTTTATTTTCTTTTACACATCTTTACAAAATGACTGCTTTTTACACCTACTGCATAAGACTTGAATTTCAAGTGTGCAGTCTTTCCTCTGCACCTAATGGCATTCGTTTTTCTTTCCTTTCCTGTAACAGTGATTTCTCAGATGGTTTTAATTTTCTTTTTTTATACCCATTACTGTTACAATACATTCTCACCTTAATTTTCAGTTGTAGCTTTTTTGCTCACATTTTATCTTACACTGATCCATTTACTCAGTTATTTCTTTCAACACATGTACTAATAATTTAACTTGCATTACATACAGCTATATCTTATGATGTCAGTTCTGTTTTTCTTAATAGACAACTCATTGCTTTGTTGTACTACAAACTCTTCTGCTGCTTTTCTGGAGCACTTTTTGTTCCCTATACATCATACTGCAGTGTACCTCAGTGTTCCCATCCATCACTGGGTCTAACAACCTTTCCTTTTTACCTCTGAGCTATCTAGGCTGGGGCCACCATGACATTTAAGGGAATCCTGGGTGTTTTGCTGTTAGCTTTGGTCTGGGGGGATCACTTTTGGCCTGTCTCATTTTCCTTATTACTTTCTTGTAGTGAATGATGGTGGGTGTGCAATGGTGATATGCAGTACATTGTCCTACCTTCATGGCAATTTATCCAGTATCTACCACCCTACTCTCCCCTCTTTGGACAATGCCTTCTCTGTGTCTCCAGTCTCCACAGAAGATCAGTGTGAAGAATACCTGAGCAAGTACCTTCCCCCAGGGATGGAAATTCCCATCTCTGCTCTGCCAGCACCTCAGATGCTCAAACTGCTAATCAAATCTGGGTTGCCAAAATCCTAGTCACCCTCTGCTCCACACCACTGGCAATCATGCGGCTCATCAAATTTACAGTCCTTGGTCAGATTCTTTAGCTCAATAACAAACATCTATAGTCCTTGCAAGATCATTCCCTTTGCAAATAATAAATGGCAACATAACAGCAAATCATTTCTAGGCTTACAATAATTATCTGATTTGTCTATACATGGGATAAACTCTTGGCTAGGCTTATAAGGACATCAGGGCCAATAGTCTAGTAACTTCCTATGATCAAACTTCTAATTGTCCTAATTTTATCTTTCTTCTTTTCAGAAGTAGTAATATGACTGCATACAGTCAAAGCTTTTTCCCGAGAAATATCCAGAAAAAAAATGGTGCACTATATTTTTGCAGGCTTCTAAGCTATTTAACGCACAGTGAAGAAGAAAATGAATTTCTGGGCTCCAAAAATTCAGATGTTTAGCTAAATTTCAATGCATTAAGATAATTCCTAAATGTTGAGGGTGAAGTATTCTCCAGTATAAACTATACAGCTATACTTTCATAACAGCTAAATAAAGCTCTATTAAAGATATAGCAGGAACAGTACATGTGAAGAACTGTATATGACCTGCAACTGATTTCATCAGTTGGGGGTTGGCATAATAGTTAGACACAAGGTACAAGGTTTGATTTATAAGGAGATAGGTTTGGCATAATGGTTAAGGTCTTCACCTCATAGACACAAGATACAGGGTTTAATTAGGTTTAAAATGTCTCTTCAGGGCAGTTAACCTAGTATTCATCTAAGAACCTGTAATAAATGCATAAAATGCAAAACTAGTATAAACCTGCAATTGTTTTTTCCTAGTAATGATGCAACAAAAATATGAAATGTATCAATCTGTGCAGAACAAGTAATTATCACTTTCACAGAAATGCAAAAGAGGCTTGGAAAGTTTTTTTTTTTTTTTTTTTTTTTTTTTTAAGCTTGGTCACCTTATTTGGGGTAAGGAACTTTCTGGTTTGCTTTGGGGAAAATTGTTTAGATTTTAACTTTGACCCAGCACAGGAGGTAAAGCAAGGGCAAGTTTGCCATAAGCAGACAGTGGCTTGGATGAAAGATTGAACTAAATACATTTTCTACAGTGTTTTCTCAACCAAGGACACCCTTCTAGAATTCTGTCAGATTAGTGGAACTCTTCTTTCTAAGTTCTACGCTTTGTTCAATCAGTCAGGCAGTTTAATTTGTGCTTTTCCTGGGAGGGTGTGGATTTTATGAATCTTGCATGGGATGCAGAGAAGACGAGATCCAACCTGCTTCCAAAAATCAGATGTCTCACTGTGTCTGGCTTTTGTCTGTGAGTCTTTGCAACTAAACATGGTGTTAAATTCAGAGATAAATAAATCACAGTTATCTTTAGTGAGTGCAGCATCAGAGCTTGCTCATTAATAGTCAGTGCTTTTCAAACTTCTGGCTATTCAAAACCTTTTGTTGTGTATTTCTCTGTGCAGTATTATATATGTTTTATAGCTAATTTTTTAACTGAATTGCTTAGTTTCTTTATGCAAATAATTTATTTAATGTCAAAAGATTGCAGCTGTCTGCTTACTATATAAGGTACAGAGTTTTCAAGCAGCAGACATAGAGTGCTTCTCACAAAACATTGCATTTTACTGTATGCAATATAAAAACATGCTGGTTCTGTCAGAAGTGTAACCAAAAGGATAGCAACAGGTAAAATAAATTATGCAATGCACACATGAAACTGTACAGAGTTCAGTCCGGTAACCACTTCAGCATTAGTACACAGACCAAGTTGCTCAATATTTTCCAAGGCCCTCAGTCTTTAAAATGTACCCACTGGCAAAACATTTATTAACAAATAAAAGTCTCTCTTGAAACAAAATAAAAAAGGACCACATACAGAGCAGACTGCCAGTATCCAGACATCAGGTATCTAGATTTAAAAGGTCCAGTTCCTATTTTTTTTTCATTTATCGTGATCTTCTGTAAATACTGTTTCCCCTACAAGATATTACCCCATAAGCCCATTCTTAGTACTGACATATTAAATGACACCCTTATACTAATTTATTATCTGCTGGGTATTTACCTAGTAGGACCACCATGCTAGTTTACAAAGGGTAGTTGAAGAGAATCAGTGAATAATATCTGTTATTGTTTCACAGACAGTTCAACAGGTCTGACATGAAACAGCATCCATCTCTGTAAGTATTTCTTAGGGAAGCCTATCTTGCTGAAGATTTCCAACAGAACATTTTACACCTCCATATTTTGAAGAAAGATTGATTACTTTGCTATAGCTACTCTAGGTTCATAGGTTCATAGATTAGTACTAGGCTAACTACCCTTGCGAGACACTTTTTTAAGCCTAGCCAATTATCCCTTGTGAGACTCAAACCGTCCACCTTGTGTTTGTAAGGCAAACACCTGAACCATTAGGCCACACTCCCAACCCTAATTTAAAACTATTTAAAATTTAAAAAATTTAACTCTAAATTAAATGGCAGGATCATTTTAAGGGTGTATAGCAACCATAACCTTGATATGCCGACCAATGATTTGGCTGGTGGCAAGTTAACATAAAATCAGAAAATGGAAATTGCACTGCAAACGGTATGATCAGCTTGTCTTGAGAATCACCATGTGTGCTGGAATGCAATAGTGCTAGCCAATACACAGTTACTGTTGGCAAAGTACTAGTAAAAAAAACATTGAACTAAGAAGTAAGTGGGCTAATCTCTGGTGAACCAGTGAGTATAACTCTGATCTGCAGCTGCTCAGTGTGGCATCTGTTTGACTGTAGCTGGTGTTGATGTGCAATGTACTAAGGTCAATCACTCCCAATCATATCATTATTATCATTATTATTATTATTATTACTATTATTACTGTTATTACTCAGTACAGCAGCACAGATCAAAACACTACAGCCTTTCCTAAACTTATTTATTTGTGATTGCAGTGCAAATCTAAAAGCCCTTGTCTTGATACTTTCAAACATAGACTCTTGAATCATATTAAGTTCTTTACTTCTGCAGTCATTTTTCTCCACACTCACATGGTATAAGTATTTGCCAGTATGATCAGTAAACAATACAGACACAGAGGATTTGTGAGTAGCCTTCATGAGGTGTTTAATCATATTGAACTTTATATGAGGTATACCACATGGTACGTAGATTCTTGTGGCTGCGTTATTAGCATTTATTCACCCCATATATTACAATGAACACACCTAGGACAGAGCTGTGTGTGTGTGTGTGTGTGTGTGTGTGTGTGTGTGTGTGTGTGTGTGTGTGTGTGTGTGTGTGTGTGTGTGTATGTATAAGAGCTGTGTGCGTGTGTGTGTGTGTGTGTGTGTGTGTGTGTGTGTGTGTGTGTGTGTGTGTGTGTGTATATATATATATATATATATATATATACACACACACACACACACACACACACGCACACATACACACACATGGGTCTACTTCAAATGCTCGAAGCTGCGGAACATTAAACCATACATCATCTAGGATGAGATGATCAATGTTCTACAACACTAGTAGACTAAATTAAAAAAAGATAAAACACAAACTGACAAATCAAAGGGGCAATATAAGTGAAACATGCAAATACCATCATAATGCAAATAGATAAAGTACCAAGGAATACCTTTATGTAGAAATTCAAGGAAGATAAGCAGTGAAACTCAACATTAATATCAGTAAGCATATAAGTAATTAACCGAAAGAGTGGCATTTAAATAAAATTAAGTTCCCAAAACACATTATATAAATATGTTAGGCCATGCATTCTGTTTTTAGTGCGTATTTGGGTTTTAGGTATAGCTGTAGCATGAAGGTATATTGGATGGAGGTCTGGTGTGACCAGTGTCCACTGTATGGACTGAGCAACCAAGACAGGCTAGACAGGAAGAGAGCTGTTTTCAGCAGTCACCTTCTATGTACCTGAGAAACTTTGGCACTAATAAAGTTTGACTTATTCCCATTTTGAATCACTCCTGTGATGATGTGAGGTAGTGTCAGCAGTGCCAGAGGGAGTAGGGCAGTGCATGTGTAACATATGTCAGCATAGCTAGCTGGAGTTTTGTAAATAATTATATGTCATTTGAATATCAAACTGATTTTGTACAGATGCTTGTGTTAAAATGTATTTGTAAAGTTGCTTGTGTTAAAAATGTGTCAACAGAGGGTCCTACCAAACAGAAAATAAATACACATGTATGTCAGACTATATTGTTGTAACTGATAAAACGTATATATTTTAACAGAGGAAGTTGTTAAGCTCAGCACAGCTAACCTTAAGAAAAATAGCCTGAAATTAAATGGCTTGGTTTAGGCCATAAAGAGTTTATCTTACAGATCTGAATGCAGCCAGATAATGGCTTGTTAGTCTCTGCAGGAAGGGTGGAAGTGCTGGAATTGTTTTACAGTTTAGGATGCTGTAATAAACCTTAGCTAATGTTCTATGTGTGTATTGTAACACATCAGTGCCAGGTCCTGGCTCAGTTTCTAGTGAGGGGGTAGTGTGGGACCACAGAGTTAGGTGACCAGATGTGATGTCATTCTGTAGCCAGCACTGAATTTGTATTTGAATACTAGTGAGAGATGTGAGGTGTGCACTCTCTTTTGGGACCTGACAAGACAGTTATCCACATTCATCCTACCTTGCTTTAGTAAGTAACTAGGGAACAATAATTCTTTAGTCAATTAGAAAAGTAAAGTGATTTTAGCTAAATGTTGTTTTTTTCTGTATCTGTCGAAGTCTTTCCATCTGTGTTGTTTTTTTATGTTTCCTGTGATTGAAACTGTGGTGTTTATTGTAAATAGATATTCAGTACTTACATGTATTTTTATTTATTATTAAATATATCTAAACCTTTCATTGTGATTGGTCTTTTAGAAAATATTTAACCTTTGACAGTGCTTGCATTTATTTAGTGGCACTGTGGCTCCACATTCCTGAAAGTCTTGCTACTTGGTTAAACACTACCATTTGTATAAGTATTAATTTTATTAAGTGTAATAGGGTACCCTTGTAAGACCCATAAAGTAGCTGGCTTTGGGTTTTCTGGTAGCAGTAGATCTACCTTATAGTCTGGGTGGAGGTGTCAGAGTGGGTAAGCTGTGCCAGCCATTCCCAGGAGTCTGTGAAAATCCAAATCTCAAGAAAGAATGTATGTGACAGCTACTTTGAACAGGGACACTGAGAACACTGATTTCACAGAGACAGTGATGGTGGACTTGACTTGGAACACCTAGCTAAGGACTCACATCTATAGTGGTCAGTGTGGAGTCTTATTTGGGGCCTGGAGAGGAAGCCCAGCCCCAGGATTGGGGTGTGCATTCCCTGTGTGCTCTTAAAGGGAATTGTACTTGGTGCAGAGAGCTGCATCTGAAAATATTGTGTGTGTATTTTTCTCACAGTGAACATTCCCCATCAGTGTCAGTGGTATGGACTGAGGTTCCTTGATCACTGGCCCAGGGAAGGGATGTCACACCTCCTACTTAAACTGGCCACTTGAGGACACCACTAACAGTGTAAAAGAAGTATTTAGGTAACATAGTATATGCTATATGTTTATAAACTATACTAGACCAGTTAAATCTCTCTCTCTCTCTCTCTCTCTGCCCTGTAAGTGTCTAGCAGGTGATCACTCCCTCAGGCCTGAAGAGAATAAGCTATTTTCCATGGTCTTAAAATGGATTGCTACTTATTTTTATCAGCAATAGCAGTGGATGAATGAAACCTTAATTTCCCTCACGCCCCAGAACACCTGCTGTGCAGCTTTGTTTTCATACTCTATGGGCATTTCATCAAAGGAAAGCACTTAGTTTCATCACACTTAGACTTCTGTCCATCTTTATAATACTTTTTTTCTGGTGAAATGACATACAACGTGCCACATGTACTTTCATCAAGAACCTGTTTAACAACGGTGCATATACAAGAGAAAACAAAACTCATATGGTCATCATGAAACCCAGCATAGGATAACAACCATTGTCTGGCCTGCTCTGGCCATTTTTGTTTACAGTTTAAAATTCAGCAATTGACATATTTAAGAAGCATATTTTTTAAAAGAAAACACATGGTATAGTGCAGTAGGCCTTGTACCACCCATTCCAGTCCTTTCCTTGATTACAGCCATTCTACACTGAATGCTATTCTTTTAGACTTTGTTAAACAAGTTGGAAAACCCTGAGCAACCCAAGAAAGAAACAACAAGAATACCTGTAGAGCAGTAGCTACATCTGACATGTTGCACCATGCATGGTATCATTATTTGTGTTAAATATGATGTTATACAAGGGCAAGCCTCACTAGGAGCGCTGTAATAATTTACTGTTAATAAAATACTCATTAAATACACATTCTACTCTACGCACCTCAGTTTAGCTTCTTTTTTATGTGGAACATATACTTAAAATGTAGTTTCAAGCACCTAATAAAATTATATATACTAAAATAAAGTTTATATCACATCAGAATTATATTTTGGTTCACACTGTATTTTAGTTCTTTTATCACTCCCTCCGCATCCTGTGCATTTTAATTTCAAACACATGAAACTGTTTCCATTAACTTTATAATTAATTTTTGTTCAGTCCTTACCTCAGTGAACCAATGTATGCATAATTTATACACCAACTACACAATGGTTCCAAGCACAATTATTAAGAATGCTACTGGGTACAAAAATGCACTCTTTGCAAATTTGAAGGCACAACAAACTCAGAGGTGCACAGGAGAGCTTTGTCTCCTGTCTTACATTTCAACTGTCCAGATTTCCACAGAAAGTCCAGATTTTTGTCTCATATTTTTTTCTGTTCTTCATAAAATTTATGGTTTTGGCAAATCATTGAAGAATGAAGTCATTAAATAATAACAGACATTTGAGTTTCAGAGTTCATATCCTTCAGAAAAATGTCTAAGTTTAAAAGAGCAATACTTAACATTTGTCCCTATTTTGGGGCCTTTGCCCCACCATTATTTTTCCTTTGTCCAGATTTCTTCTGCCAAGAGGTTGAGGTATTTAATAACTGACCTTAAAGTTCAACTTCATATATTTTTTTCAGTTTGAATGGAAGTTAGAATAATGCGACCTGTATCCACATCATGGAACCCTTCACAATACATCTCAGGCATACTGTAAATGATATAAAAGTGTTAAAAAGAGCACTTGGTTTAAGATTATCTAATAAGCATAGAGAAAGAAATTTGTAAGCCTTTTTGACATCTCCTACCAATTCATTTATGCTGAACTCACCAGAAACACAACAGCTGAAGCTGTAAGTATTTCTTTTGTGATATCCCTGTCATTTTGCTAGGGATGTCATCATCCTAGCCATTTATGTCTGTTTCTTAAGAGTCCTTGATTAATTACACAGTATTATAACATCCTCAGCAGTGCTTCCCGACAGTAAGAACTAGGTTCTTTTAAAGTGCTATTCTATACGGAAAACCTCATAGAAATCCCAGTGTAAAAGTCTGTCCTGCTCATTAGTTACGCAGTTACTTGGATACAGCAAATGGTGTAGAATACCGAATGATTAACGCTGGCAAGAATGGGAACTGTCATCTATTAAATGTTTAAACTTTTAACAGATACACACACACACATATACACACACACACACACACACACACACAATTACATATTTGTATAAATGCATATGTGTGTGTGTGTGTGTGTGTGTGTGTGTGTGTGTGTGTGTGTGTGTGTGTGTGTGTGTGTGTGCATATGTATATATATATATATATATAGAGAGAGAGAGAGGTAGGTATCATTTTGTTGAATGTTATCTGTCTGAAAGAAAAAAGTAGGTGAAAATGACTAAACATACTTTTGAGTGGAAATCATTTTGCTATTTATGTGTCAGTTTTGCTCATGGGAGTTGTTAGGGACATAATTTTGAATATTTTTTATGTGGAGTGGCAATGCCCATTGCCATGTTAAACCCCCAGATTTATAAATGATTGAGTCTGTCCATCTGCATTGATTCAGTGTGTGTGGTGATTTATTCTTTTCTCCACAGGTGTGAAACTTTGGAATTAGAAGATATAATTAGTGGGGGGTCTACAGGGTGCAGAGCGACTAACAGCACTGTAAAAAAGCCTTTTATGGCATATATACTGTGCAGAATGTTTTCAATGAAATGCCTCTTCAGTCAAAAGCACCTACTGCTTTTTCTTTCAAAGCTATCATCAACCAAACAATAAAATAATCCACAACCCTATACATACATACAAACACAGACACACACACACACACACGCACACACACACACACACACACACACACACACACACACACACAAACACACACACACATATACGTGTGTGTCTGTGTGTGTGTGTGTGTGTGTGTGTGTGTGTGTGTGTGTGTGTGTGTGTGTGTGTGTGTGTATGTGTGTGTGTGTGTGTGTGTGTGTGTGTTGAGAGAGAGACAGGGAGAGGGAGACTAACTGATGTACAGGAAGAAGTACCCAAATAAAAATTCTAATGCATGTGAGGTGTTATTATTCCAATCCTCAAACTTATCATAAGGGCTGATGGAAGATGGTTACTGAGTTACCTCTCCTGCTCATTTGATTAGTTGCATTCCACAGCAGCTTCTTCCCAGATTTCACATGTCCTTTTGAATCCTTCTTTCTTTCCATAAAGCTGTTACCCTTAATGTAAAATAATACTTTGAGAATGAAGTTCAGTCCTTCATACTGGTATTCATGCTCTCTTCTGCCTCCTGTTTTTTAAGTCATTTCCATCACAATGTGCATCTATGGTTGTGTGTATACAAACCACAACTTCCCTTTCCTTTCCTTCATTAATGGATTACAAATCTAGCTAACTTAATCTATCCTTATATGCCCTCCTTTCATTCAGTGCATTATTTTAGTCACTGTCCTTTGAACAGATTCACCCATTTTCATTTGTCTTCCTGAACAGTCTCCAGTGCTACACACAGTGTCCCAGTTGTGGATGCAATAAAGGTCTCTAAGGCAACATTAACACCTCCCTGTGCCTTTAGTACACATTCTGCAGATGTAGACCAGCATCTTAATAGTTTTAACCAATTCTCTTTCATTTTGCTGCTGGTGTGCCACTTTTGCTGACACAACTTTCCACAAGTCCATTTCTTTATCACTTACAATAACTTCAGCCCCCCTTCCCACCTGCCGGTACTCTGTCTCAAGGATGTATTACTTTTCATTTTTTTTTGCACTAAACCTTATCCATCACCTTTCATCAAAACTGCATGATTCATATTGTCCCTCTTAAACACCTTCCTTTTCCCAGCTGTACCACCATGTTTATATCACTCACGCATGGCCTGGTTCTGTTTTACATTCCACTTGTATACATGAGTCTTTCATAATGATATCTGGCTGTAACAGTGATCCCTTTGATAGCACTTCACTAGGTATTGCTAATTTACTGAACATAACTTACCAAAATGTCACCCTGTATAGATTTCTATGTAGTCAATTCCTTATCAGTCATGCCCTCTATCCCATCCTTTTAGCTTCTACAGCATCCTTCTGCACAGAATACCCCATTGAAATATAGATTAGTGACACTCCTGTGTTCCCCTCATCTATGCTTCCTGTGACCAAGTATGAAATGGGAACAGGATCACCTATTAGGATGTCTTGGCCAGGTAGGGATGCTGGTTCTTCACTTAGAGGTTGTTGCCCTCCAGATGACTAACCAGCCTTTTTCTCAGAAACCTTTACATGATCTTACAAACTACAGAAGTCAGACTCGCTGGTCTGCTGCACTGGGTAGGCACCTGCCTTCCCCTCTTTTGAAGTCACATGGAAGTTGCTGGGAGGGATTGTTACATAGTTCTATGAGAGGACCAATCAGACTTACTTACTAAATATTTATTTATAAGGTAACCTACCTTATTCTTAGTGGTTATCCTCCATCAGATTTAACATTTCTTTCACTAGTCTACTTCCATTTAAAATTTCCAATGCTTATCTCCTTCCCATGTAACTGCTGTACCCGTCTTTTCTCTTCTCTTCTTTAAAAAGTGATACAAAGAATTAAAAAAATATATCTATCTGCTCTCCCTTTCCCTCTACCACTTTTCTCTGTCAGTTTATTTTTAGACTTCCTCATCTCCTTCCTCCAATGTACAGAGATGACGTTGTTTCCTCTACATTATATCTGGTTGAGCGCAGAATTAAGCAATGACTACGTTTATTTCATTATTTTTGTTTATTTATTTATTTAACATTTGTTTACCGGGAAAGTCCAAATGGACACAGGTCCTTTTTCAGTGGAGGCCCGGGAAGAAAAGCTCCATGAGTAACAGTAAATTTTAATGCATGAATTACAATAATCAATAAAGTATAAAGTAAACAAAATGTAGTATACACAAGAAAATACAAATTTGTTACATCATGACAACAAAACCTAGGCTTTGAACATAGTTAGTACTAATTTGTAAATTATGACTTATGTCAAGATATAAGGTTAATACAGGCCAGTAGGAATAAAAGATTAAACATGGGGGAAGAGGTTGGATATGGTTGTGGTATACTGTGATGTATTCATGAGAGGTTAGTACAGGAACATAGCCACTACTTTTTTAGATAAGCTTTAAGTGATGACTTAAAGTGGTTAGTGGATGAGACAGAGAATGGAGTATATGAGATATATACTGGAAAATAAAGATTTTCCTGCAGCAGCGTTGGCCTTGGAGACTGTAAGTTCTTTTTCTTAGAGTGGAGTGGTCTCCTGGAACTGTAAGGAAGGATGAGATTTTGTACTGCAGGGGTTCTGGTTGGTTGTGTTACAATTTTGTGAGTTAGAGAGAGTTGGTTGTAAAGAATAACGTTGGGAAGTTCAAGCCAGTCTAGTATCCTTAAAGTTGTAGAATGATGTGTTTTATATGGGCAGTCAGATGCAAACTTAGTCATTTTATTATAACATAGTTCTAGCTTACATGTCAGTTTTCCTAAGATTAGTTAAAAATTGGAGAGGCATATAGTAGAGTGGAGAGCAGATGGGCTTGTGCTAATGTAATTTTGGACATTTTTGTCAAGAACATTTTGTGCCTATATACACTTCCAAGTTCTTATGGACTTTTTTTATTGTTAGGGAGACATGTAAGTCGAATTTTAGGTTATTGTCTATTTCCAGTCCAAGAAGCTTTGTTGGGTTGTTGGGGGGGTGACAGTACTGTCTTTGGCTATTATGTTAAATTGTGGGCATGAGATAGATGTCTTGTCAGATTGAAAGAGTAATAATTTAGTTTAGTTTTGGTTCAGGATTAGATGTGCATTAGCTAACCATGTTTCAACAGAAGTGAAAGATTCCTGTGTTTGAGAATGAAGAGCCGATGGAGAAGTGGCAGCACAGATAAGTGTTGAATCGTCTGCATACTGTATTATAGAACCATGTAGATTGTACTCAAGTTGTGTACTGAGTAGAATTGGCATACTAGTTCACCTCCACTCATATCTTCCCATCATTTCTTATAGGTTCATAGGATGAAATTAGGCTATTGGCCCGAAGGCCCTTATAAGCCTAGCCAAGAATTTTGCCCATGTTCCCCCAAAGTAAGCACCTGCTTCCCTGTCCAGCAGGGACACAGGTGGGATCCCGGGGTATATTTTCTGTTTCCCATCCAGTCGTCCATGTTCCTCTTAAAGAGGACTAGAAAGGTGCTCTGCTTGACATGGAGAGGGAGTCTATTCCAGAGATGAGGGACTCTTTGGGACACAAATCTATCCTGCCAACAAGTTCTATTAATGTCACAGACCAGGTTATGGCCTTGCGTGTTGGTTGAGTGAGTGAAGTTTGTCTTGCAGATATGCAGCAACTCCATCAAGGCTGGGTCTGAAATGCCCTTATATGCCAGACACAGGTCACCTCTGAGCAGTCTGTATGAGATTGAGTAGAGGGACAGGGATTTTAGCCTATCTTTATAGGACAGGTGTATGAGACCCTGGATTTTCCTGGTCAGGAACCTCTGTGATCTCTCCAACTGCTGCATGTGCTTGGCAAGGTACATGCCGAGGGGGGGCATTGTACTTGATAATGGGTCTGATAAGGGAGGAGTACAGGGGATGTTATGACCTCCTTGTTCCTGGATGAAATACCCTTATTTATGAGGTGGACCATGTAGAAACCCTTCCGTACAACGGAGGCAATGTGGTGGTCAAAAGTCAGGTTGCTATCAACCTGGGTGCCCAAGTCCCTCACAACTGATTGCATGCTTAGTACATTGTTATTAATGTGATAATTAGTGGGGATGACATTTTCCTCAAAGGGGATAATGATGCATTTCTTGGCATTCAGTTTGAGGCCATGCTTCTGGCACCAGTCATTAGTTTGGGTAAGGCCCTCTTGGAGGATGTTCAGATCACTAGAGGAATTTAAGACAGTGCCCACCTTGCAGTCATCTGCAAACTACAGCGCCCAACTTGCAGTCATCTGCAAACTTGGTCAGCCACAGACCATTGGATTTGGCTTGCACCTCAGAAAAGTATATCTCAAACAGTAGAGGCCCCACGACCCATCCTTGGGGGGTACACCACTAGTTATGGGTCTACTACTAGAGGTGGCTTCCCCTACTTTGACTGAGTGGGTTCTATCAGTGAGCCAGTTAGCTACCCATCTGGTAACATATGTGTTGATGCCTAGCTAGGATAATTTATCTATTATGGCCATGTGGGGGATAGTGTCAAAACGCTTTGGCTAAGTCAAGGTAGGCAGTGTGCACCATCTTACCCTATTCCATGGCCTTGGTGACTGTTTCAAAGAAGTTGACAGAGTTCAACAGGCATGATCTCCCATTGACAAAACAAAACTGTGTGGGATCAAGTGTTTGGAGGCTGCCAATGTCCCTGTTTATAAGGTCCATGATAATGTGTTCCATTGCCTTGCAGATCATGCTAGTTAGGCTGATGGGCCTATAATTGCCTGGGTCAGTGGACGCTCCACCTTTGTGAAGAGGGATGACAGTAGCTGTCCTCCATTTAGCTGGGATGAAGCCGGTGCTCAGGTTTTGGTTGAATAGGGTGTCTAATGGAGCTGAGAGCTCATGCCTGAGTTCATGTAGTATACAGCCATGGATGTTATCGGTTCCCATGGAGACTGTATTTTTTGCCTTTGAGAGGGCATTAAGGACCTGCTCCCTGGTGATGATGGGAGGGGGGCAGATGATGGGGATGCCCTGGTTTATTGATGGGGGGACAGGGGGGTGAAGTTTTTACTGAGCCTGTCTGACAGCAGGTTGGATATATCTATGGCATTTGTGTATGTGGTGTTATCGACTACCAGTTCAGAGTAGATTTGGGTGTTGCCTTTGAGATTGTGAACATATGTGAAGGCCATGTGATTGTCCTTGGTGGATGTAGCTAATTTGGACTCGAAGTTAGCCTTAGAGAATTTCACCAGTGACCTTATTTGCTTGTTCAGATAAAGGAGATGTTGCTTCCAACTTGTCACCTGTTCCATCTTGGTCCTGGATAGCAATTTTTTTCCTTCTATTATAGAGTTTTTTTATTGCTGCTGTCCACCAGACAGGTTTACTCTTCCTTGAGGAAGATGATTTGGTCCTGTCAGGTATTGCTGAGTCCATTCAGCTATGTAGGCGCTCATATAGTTTTTTGGTTTAGGCTTTTACATTAGTGCAAGTTCCAACTGAAGGGATGGTGGCTGTGAAGCTGCTTATACCTGCTCTGAGGAGACTGTAGTCTGCTTTTGAAAAGTTTTTTTGTTTGACCCTGACAGGGTGGGGGTCAGGGGAGATGGTGATTTCAAAAGTGATCACTTTATGGTTGGATCTTACCAAGGAGGATGACACTGTAGGAGTGCACCTGTGGCTACTCATGTTGATTAGGACAAGGTCCAGGATATTTTCACCTCTCGTAGGTGTGTCGACCAGCTGATCTAATGCATTGAAATTGAGAAAGTCGAGGAATCTCTGGACATTCATGTTTGGGCCAGAATAGGTCTTCCACTCTATTGTTGGGTAGTTAAAGTCACCCAGGATCAGGGTAGAGGGTTTCAATCTTGATGGATTCAAGAAAGTCCAGATAGGTAGAGTGGATGTCCTGAGTCATGGTTGGGGGTCTGTAGCTAGCTATGATTTGAATAGGTGTTTTGTCAACAGTTAACTGCACTTGGAGTGTGTCCTGTGCATCATACCGTTTGACCAGCCTGGAGGTGTGTATGTCTTTGATAAATATTGAAACTCCACCTCCTTTGGCTTTGCAGCCCTCCATTTTGAGTCTGAAAGTATAGCAGGATAAGTAACCTCGTAAGGCTGGGGTGCTATCCACAGCTTTGAACCAGGTTTCAGTGACTGCACAAATGGCATCATCCTCCAGGGCAAGAATACTTGCAGTAAGTGTAGTTTCATGCTAACACTCCGAGCATTAAGCAGCAGGACCTTTAGATTTTGTTTATAAGAATTTTTCATGTTGGTAATTTTGTGCTCATAACTTTGCCTAAAAAAGGCACTATGGGGGAGGCAAGAGCCTTTCCCAGAAGCCTAAAGCCCAGGAGAGACAGATGATTCTCATCCACCTGTCCCATGCTCTTTTGAAGGCGCTTGTGAATTCCCTCTTCAGCACTTATTAGGGATGAGGTTTGGCTATATTGTTGGAGTACATCAAGGAAACACTAAGAAGAGGCATAAAATCAGGGAAAGACGGCACCTGATCAGATAAATGAGGAGTTCATGGGAGGAATAAGTGAATAAAAAGGGCATACGTAAGCTATATAGCTATAAGGGGAGAGAAAAATGGTTTATGTAGAAACCAGGAAAGCAGGAGTTTAGTAAAGTAATCTGACTCATTCCTATGACAAATTAACTTACAGAAGTGGCCAAATGGAGTCCAGTGGATGTTCTATGTCTATATTTCAACTAAAAATTCACACAATGCCTCACTGTAGATTGATATGAAAAGTTCATAAGTAATTACTAGACACCCTGCCCTTGCAGGTCATTTTAAGCATAGAAAATTTCCCTTTTTGTGCTCAAAATGACCTATCCCATTTGTTTATAGATTGGCCTTACCCATCTCATGGTCGGTAATTATACATTACCCATAATGAAACTAACTGGGATTATACCATAGATAATTTGAGGGGATCCATGCATGGGATAAAGCATTCAGGAACTGCATTTTTCCATTAGTAGTATAGAGGTCCTGGTGCAAATTTTCACTTTCCTATCTGTAAATCTAAGTTGCGTTTGAAAACGGTCAGGGATGATATTTGATCTATGTGGATAGGGACTCTGTTACATAGCAGACATATCCTCTGAAAAATATACCTGTCCCTCCAAACCATTCTGTTGATGTTGCAGAAAAGGTCTAGATCCCTAGACTGAGTATTTCTGATGCCATTTGACTTGCTGATGTGCAGTAAATCCATCAGTAATAGATCACCCCATGTGGTGAGAGTCTGAAATTATGTATAAAAACTTTTAAAAACCTGTAAATGGTCCCAGAGTGGTGTTAAAATATAGGAATGATTAAAACATGATGCATCCAAACCCGCAACCTCTCCTCTTTCAACCCTCTAACTTTCTCCAAATGCTTAAAGCATACTGACTGGTCCCCTCTAAAAACCCTTCCTCTAGATGATGCCATTTCCTACTTTAACCACTCATTCCAAACCCTTATCAATCAGCAAGCCCCTCCCCCAAACCAAACGCATCAAAACCAATCCCTGCCCAGGGTTATCAAAAGATACTAAACTAGCCTTGCATCAAAGGGACAAAAAATGGAAAGGATTTCAAAAACGTAAAAACTCTAACACCCTCCTAGAGTATAAGCAACTACGAACCGCTACAAAAAAACTAATAATTAAAGACTGCAAAGCCCACTACTCCAAACTCCAGTCCTTGCACTCAACAAATCCCAAAAAATTCTGGGACTCCCATCTCATCCATGCTGCATCCTAGCAACAAAGAAAATCCCTGCCCAGACCCCAACCTCTCCAACCTTGAAACAGCCAGCCAGTTTAACTCATTCTTCATAGACTGCATAGCTAAACCATCAGCCTCCTTCCATCCCCTCTCATCCACCACCACCCCCCCGCCCCAACCACCACTCCAATCATCAACCTTCCTCCACATCCTTCGGCCTCAAGCCCATCCCCACAAGCACTATAAAAAGACTTCTCCTCAAACCCATACCCTGTCACAATCCACCCGACAACCTTCCAACCACCTTCCTCAAACAATCTGCAGACAGCATTGTCTATCCCATCTCTATTCTTATAAATAGACCCATACAAGAATCACATGTCCCTTCTATCTGGTGCCAAGCTTACATTATGCCCCTCCACAAAGGTGGCAAAAATGCTGATACCACCGACTTCAAGCTTATTGCCATCCTTTCCCCTCTTTCTAATATACTAGCAAAAACAATACAAGCACAACTCATGGCACACCTAACACTAAACAATCTCCTCTCCCCTACCCAACACAGCTTCTGCCCTGGCTACAGCACCAAGACTGCCCTTCTTTCCTTTCTTGAAACCATAAACCTCAAACACCACTCAGTCAAGTTCGTATCCACACTATTCCTAAATTTGTCAAAGGCCTTTGACACCAACTCACACACCTTCCTTATATCCCAACTCTCCACCCCACACCTCTCTCCCACCACCATTGCCTGGTTTTCCAGCTACTTGTCCAACTGCCAACAAGCTGTCCAATGGAAAACTTCAACCTCCCCCTTCTTTCCCTCAACCACAGGTGTCCCACAAGGTTCTGTTCTTGGCCCTCTTTTCTTCAACCTATTCATTAACAACATTCACCAATCCATCCCAGACTCATCTATCATCCAATACGCAGATGACTCAACAAACATCTGCTCAGTGTTCTCCCCTTCTGAGCTCCTGGCAAAAACCCAACTAGCCTTCTCCAAAACAGAAACTTGAATGCAGTCTAACCATCTGGCACTAAATGCAAATAAAACCAAACAAATGGGCTTTTCCCCTACCAAAAATTACATTGACAAATCCACATTCACCATACAGAGCCAGAACAATACCCTCCTTGAAATTGTTCCCAACACCAAGCTTCTTAGCATCATTATTGATGAAGAACTAAAATATGACACCCACATCCACTCCACAATCAAGAAAATCCACCAAATGTTAGGTCTCCTCTACAGGCACAACCGCTTCCTAAGCCCCTCTACCCATCAAACTTTTGCATCCACCTTCCTACTCCCCCCTCCCTTATGTATGATGCCCCTCTTTTCACCAATCTTCATCTTGGTCTTCAGTCCAGACGTGAATCCTGCTACCACAAGATTTCCAAATTTGCAACCAATTCAAAAAACTCATCCCACCACTGCCACTCCCTCCTCACCCTCAACTGGCTTGAGCTACCCAACTACCTCAGTTACCTACAACTCACCATTGCCCACAAGCTCATCTTTAAACCTGCCAACTGCCCAGCTCTCGCTACTTCCTTAAAACCTTACATTCGCAACTGCTCATTCAGATCTAGAAACCAAAATCTCCTTCAGAACCACAAACCTGCACGACCTCCTGGCCATCTACTGCTGTCCCACTCCTTAGCTAAACAGTGGATCACACACCTATGAAACCTACCTAACCATTCAAATTTCAAATCTCAGCTACTCTCTCATCTTTCTTCCAAATGGGAATGCCTTTGCCATGCTCCCCCCTCATTTCACCTTGCACTGACTCATCCAACTTCATCCCACCCAAAACAATCCCTCCCCTACTAAAAACTAATTTTCTGTCTAATATCCATTGTATTATACTCTCCAATCTCAAATATACTATTACTCTCTCCATGCATAATATTTTCTTAACCTACTAATGGCTAGTAGCTATATATTTTGAAATGTTAAACCTACAACTGAAAAAAAAATATTCACTTTATGTAAATGTTGAAATTTCTGTATTGAATTGTCTTTTCATTTTTGTAACATCGTGACAAGCCAATTGTAAATATCATGGAGCTTATCTGTAAATGTTTAATTAGCTGTATGAACTATGTCCTTTTGTAACATGTGAAATGTAACTTGCAAGTATTGTGGAGCTTTTCTCCCCGGGCCTCCACTGAAAACGGGCTCTTCTTGGCCCAGCGGACTTCTCCAGTCGTCAATCTTAAATAAAAAAATAAATAAATACATGTTCTTTTTCAATCTGTGGGTGTGGTTCTCCTTTAAGCAGAGGAGTCCAAAATCAACTAAACATTCGCACAATGCTTCACTGGAAAATGGTAAGGAAAAATAAAGTGTGGATCACAGAATACTAAGGAAGATATAAATTAGGCTAACTGACAAGAAGTAAAGGGTGGACAGTCCAGTTACCTAAATGGGTAGTCATCAGTGGGAGACCATATACCTTATATCCAGGACTATACATGCCAGACTTCTCTGTGGAACTTGAGAAATGGTTGTCTTGTTGAATGACAGCACCAAACCTGTAGCAGAGATAAGAAATAGGGTGACAGTCTGCTGTGGAATTTTCAAAGGTTGATAAGGTGGGGAAATAATTAGCAGCTAATGCATACTACAGAAATGTACAAGGTAATACTTTTGGAGTAGAAACCTGGTGAAAGGTATGAGTTAAGTAGAGCAAAGAGGAATAAATGGGTCTATGGTAAATCATCGAACGCTTAAAAAAAACAAACAATGATTTATCGAACCCATGTAAGCAAACGCTTACAATCTCGAAAATTACTGTTCCACAAAACAAAACAAAAAAATGTTAAAACGTTACATAAAGTGGGGGGCTTCATCCCTACACACCCCCGATGTAGAGGGCTGTGCCCCCCACAACCCCTCTACTTAAATATATCAACTCCGAGATCACACTACAGTCACGAAAATGACAATGTAATGGAAAGGGCCAAGCAATTTCTTTCCCAGGGAAAGAATTTGCTTATATGTCGTTTCACTATTTTGCCTTTTCATGCTTTCAAGTTCAATCAAGATGCATTTGAAAGAATGTGCCTTCGATCATTTAATAGGAACCTGAATAAATTGAGGGCTACAATCACCCCCTTATATAAATCATGCTGACCAGTGTGAAAATGCAACACTTAAGGCCAGTGGCATGCTGGGATATTTCACAAAGCTATTTGATTCAAGAAATGCATTGTTTACCATCTGATTGTAAAGGGTATTGGTAAAGCTGCATGTAAAATGCGGTGTGATGTTAGCAGGTACTCCCAGCCATGCCAGGAGAAATAGGGTAGTGGATGTATAAATTATGCCAGCACAGCTGTTTGTAAATAATTATATGTCATTTGTATATCAAACCAATTTATACAGATGACTGTGCTGAAAATGTATTTGCAAAGCTGCTTTTGCTAAAAATGTAACAAGTGTGCCCTGCTGGAAAGCAAAGAAATATACATGCATACAATAACTGATCACATATGCAATTGTCCCACCTTTCTCTAGTATAGACAATGTATTTCTAGCTCCCTTCAAAACTGTGGGATAACATCTTTATGGCTTAACCCATAAATTAATTTAATTTCAAAAATATTTTTGTTTCAACGCCAGGTAAATTAATCTCTTCTGTTCCCGAATATACTGTTACAATATATTATTTACTTATTTATTTTTCATGTATTTAGCGGTAAGGTCCACTGGCCATGCCCATGTGATCAGTTATTGTATGCATGCAATTGCACATGTGATCAGTTATTGTATGCATGTATATTTCCTTGCTTTCCAGCAGGGCACACTTACTCATTCATACTATCCTCCAGAGGTAATGATCAAATAACTATTTTATTTGTAGAAACCTCTTTAATAGAGTTAGTAATACCATATATTGTAAACATGTATTCTACATGTAAATACTCTGTACTGTTGTTCTCACACCATTTATGTATTTTGACTGTAAATTATCTGTATTTATTTTCACATGTATTGTTTAAATTATTTAGAGCTTTTCTCCCTGGGCCTCCACTGAAATGGGGCTTAACTAGGCCCAGTGGACCTTACCGCTAAATAAATGAAAAATAAATAAATAAAAAATATATTGTAACAGCATTTTCGGGAACAGAAGAGGTTAATTTACCTGGTGTTGAAACAAAAATATTCTTGAAATTAAATTAATTTATGGGTTAAGCCATAAAGATGTTATCCCACAGTTTCGAATGGAGCTAGAAATACAATGTCTATACTAGAGAATAGGTTGCAGCTCCTGTAGGAAGAGTGGAATGGTTCTATGGTTTTATGACTTCCAGCAGCTGCACCACATCTGAGCAAAGCTCTATCTCTGTGTGAGGTAACATGTAGGTGCTAAAATCCTGTCATCTTCTATTGATGGGGATAGTGAGGGAAACAGTCAGATGACCAGATGTGATGTCATTGTGTAATCAACTCTGAAATAATATTTGGATTGTTTGTTTGTGGTTTTCGGCTTTTCCCGGTCCGCTAATGATTGGCAGTAGATTTTTACGTGCTGGCTTGCTGGGCCTAACGCACAACCTTCAACAAAGGAATGCCCATTCACGCATGTCACCACACAGAAGCCGCTCTAACTGAGAATCGAACGGGTAACGTCTAACTGTGAGGTGACAACGCTACCGCAGCACCACCACCGCAGTGAAATAATATTTAGATATTAGGAGGAAATTGCTCTCAGCATTTTGTATTCTGTCTTGGATATGACAACAAGGATTGTTCACCCATCTTGCCATGCTCTATTCAGTAAGTAGGAACAGTAATTCTTTTAGTCAATCGAAATAGATAGTGAGATTAGCAAAATACTGTTTTTCTTTAATTGTGTGAAACTTTCCATCAGTGTTATTTTTAATATCCCCTGTGACTGAAACTTTCCATCTGTGTTATTTTTAATATCTCCTGTGAATAAAACTCTGGTGTTTACTGTACATAGATATTTAGTATTTTCTTGTTCTTTTATTAATTATTATTATTATTATTATTATTATTAAATCCTGTCATCTTCTATTGATGGGGATAGTGAGGGAAACAGTCAGATGACCAGATGTGATGTCATTGTGTAATCAACTCTGAAATAATATTTGGATTGTTTGTTTGTGTTTTTCGGCTTTTCCCGGTCTGCTAATGATTGGCAGTAGATTTTTACGTGCTGGCTTGCTGGGCCTAACGCACAACCTTCAACAAAGGAACGCCCATTCACGCATGTCACCACACAGAAGACGCTCTAACTGAGAATCGAACGGGTAACGTCTAACTGTGAGGTGACAATGCTACCACAGCACCACCACCGCAGTGAAATAATATTTAAATATTAGGAGGAAATTGCTCTCAGCATTTTGTATTCTGTCTTGGATATGACAACAAGGATTGTTCACCCATCTTGCCATGCTCTATTCAGTAAGTAGGAACAGTAATTCTTTTAGTCAATCGAAATAGATAGTGAGATTAGCAAAATACTGTTTTTCTTTAATTGTGTGAAACTTTCCATCAGTGTTATTTTTAATATCCCCTGTGACTGAAACTTTCCATCTGTGTTATTTTTAATATCTCCTGTGAATAAAACTCTGGTGTTTACTGTACATAGATATTTAGTATTTTCTTGTTCTTTTGTTAATTATTATTATTATTATTATTATTATTATTATTATTATTATTATTATTAAATATATTTAAACTTTTCATTGTGGCTGGTCCTTTTTAGAACATATTTAAGTTTTGGGAGTATTTGCATATATTTATTTGGTGATAACTCTGACCATTCCTGAAATTCTTGCTGTTTGGTCAACATTACCATTTGTATCAATATTAATTGCACTCAGTATAATTGGGCACCCTTCTAAGAGCCTTAAACTACCTGGCAGGGGTTCTAATAGCAGTGTAGTCTGGGAAGAAGGGAGCAAAACAGGTGAATCTGTGCCAGCCTTTCCCAGGTGTGTGCTTATGTGCAAATCAAATTTCAAAGAGAGAGTGTGTGTCAGCTGCTTGGAGCAGGGACACAAAGCACTGGTTTCATAGAGAGAGGGTGTGGGGAGACTTAGCTTGGAACCCCAGCTAAGGACTCAACTTTAAATTGTGCTAGTGGGGAGTCTTATTGGCGTTCTGGACAGATATAGAGAAGAACTAGACCCTGGACTGAGCATGTTCCCTGGGTGCTCTTAAGGGAATTGTGCTTGATGCAGAGAGGTTTCCATGTGGAAATACCGAGTGTACCCATTTGTATTCCAAGTGAATGTCCCTCTCCAGTGTCAGTAGTGAGGATTCAGGGTCCTTGATTACTGGCCCAGTGTGGGGATGTCACATGCTGTATCCACTTCCGGTGGCCATACAGAGAGAAAGAGAGATGATTGGTATGAAGTATGCAGAAGAGGCCTACTGAAATGTTAGGAACAGAAAGATCAGTTAAGATGATACTTTAAAACGTCATGGCAGATACACATTTATAGTGAAAATATAAAAGGGAAGTGAGAAATGAGCACTCACCACAATGACAGGGTGCAGGTGGGGTGGAGTTTAACAGGTGCAACAAAAGGGTTGAAATAGCCATGGATTGCAAGTGGAAGGGACAAGTTCAAATATGGACTTAAATAAATATTATTTTATGGCAAGAGTGGTAAGACCCTAGAAAACTTTTCCATTAAGATGAGACAGGTGGTGGAGCAGCTGTGTAGCAGCTAATATTCAGACAACTGATGAACCCTATCTGCTCATCTATCAGCATCATGGCATATCCATTTGTCTTCCCTATGTGTGATTTCTCCAAGCCCATAAATGGAAGTTAGGACTACATTGCTTCAAAAAGAGGTGCTAACTCAGCTAAGGACTATGATGCTATTCCATTCTTTTTTTGTCAACATTTTAAAGATTACACTTTCCCACCCCATACATAGTCACAATAGTTAGGTTTAAGACACCATTGTACCACACAAAGATGAACTGTATCTGATAAATAGAGCTGTACTTTTTTAACTTTATTTGGGCTTTAGATCACAGCTGTGCAGCCATCAGCACCCATGTCTGCAAGTGTATCCAGTAACACCATGGCTCCGGATACCATGAGCTTAATCTGTTTATTCCAGTTGAGATAAAGGATCAAAGCATTTTTAAATAACTGCCTAGTCTAGTCATGCTGTGAAGGGGAAACAATGGACATATTGTTGTGATAAAGCAGCGTTTCAAGTCTCAAGGTAACTAATGAAAAATAAAACATAATATAATCCATTTGTGTCAGAAGTAACAAGCAGCTGTTCAACAAAATAAAGCGATGCACTGGCAACATGATACTGAAAACAATATTGCTGAGCTCTGGATTACATTACATGCAGATATGACCAGAAGCCAGGATTATTCAAACTGAGTTAATCACAAATGCCACAAACACTGGAATAAAAAATCAACTTTGTCAGTAACTTTTCATTAAACAAATTTCAGCGCATATGTCATTTTGAGGCTTTTTGGTAACATTAATGTGACAATTCCAAAATTCTTCTGAACCACTGCAAAGCAGTTTATGAAACTCATCTTATGCAAGATGTACTTTTTCCATGACTGAGATTAGAAACAAGGATTGAAAAGAAAGTCAGTGAGTGACTGTGTGTGTGTGTGTGTGTGTGTGTGTGTGTGTGTGTGTGTGTGTGTGTGTGTGTGTGTGTGTGTGTGTGTGTGTGTCTGTGTGTTTGTGTGTGTGTGTGTGTGTGTGTGTGTGTGTGTGTGTGTGTGTGTGTGTGTGTGTGTGTGTGTGTGTGTGTGTGCGTGTGTGTGCGTGTGTGTGTCTGTCTAAGCACCACATCATTTGATCAGAGAGCTGGAAGCACCTCCAGTGATCCCAAACAAATGCTGAGAAACATAGTCCAAGAAAACTGACAAAGTATTTCATGAATGCTGAAAATCCAATCACAGTTGCATTTTTGTACACTGCCTTCTCAAACACAAACTATAAGTAGTGAGCTCTGCCATTAGTATGCATTCTGCAGTCTGGAATTATAGGAAAATGATTAAGATTATAAGCCACTAACAAATTTCATATGACAGATCTGAGTTTATTTTCTGCACTCTCATCTTGTGTACTGTCTGAATAAGTTATCAATTTATTTGTTGGCCAGGTTAAACCCATTAGGAGTGGCCTATTTTCAAAGAAAACCCTGGCAGTAGTTATTAGTAGGGCACATGGGGAAATGAAATCCCCCACCTCAGCAGTTGGCATTCATGAGCTGATTTATGCTAGAGTGATAAAGGCTCATACACTGTCTAATTCTGCAGTGGCTTCTTCCAACTTAGTTACTAAGAAAATGTTTGTTGAGGGCAACTCATGAGCAGTGAGTGTTACTTAATTGTAAAGTGTTGGGCTCAGCGAATATGTCCTTATGCCCATACTGATGGCCAGAAGCAGTGAAGCAATATTGTTGGTCAGACTGATCAAACTGCTGTTTCTTCACCTTCAGCCTGTCCTGCAAATTGGAAAGTTTATTTAGCTTTTCAAGTTGACACTGCTTTGGACAGGACATTTGTGTCGGATGTTATTTTACATCCATCTCATTTTCATTTATCTGAAATCAACTCCATGACACTTAGACACTGAAGTCTTTTGGATATTTTGTTTATGTCTACTGGACCAGCTAATACATTCATTAGTATGTTTTCTGCTAAACCTACTATTAAACCCTGGAGAGATTTTGACTTACTGGACTTAACAGGTAACAGTAAAGGGCATTTCTCCCTGCAATTTTGCATTTCTGGAAAAAGAAGAATATATTTGTGATTACTTGGAGAACTTTTGTGCAAAGGATGTGATATTTTACCCATTTCATCTACAGCACCTACTAGTCTTTAAAATTACAATCAACAATAAAAACAAATGAAGCTAAGGTCATCCTTCTTAGATCAACTCAACTTTCAAATCTGGGCCATCCCTAAAAAAACTGAGAGAAAAAAATAAAACATTAGTTCCCACAAGTTATATCCAAAAGTAAAAAAAAAACTTATCTAAGCTTGCTCCAAAGGTCATACATGGTATGCAACAAAATCTAAAGTTTTTATACCAGCATACATTTCCAACCATTAACAACTGTCCCGATCTGTAAACACACAGAAATAATTTTTCTGTATGTTGTTTTAGCCTTATGGACTGGGTCATAGCTGAAAAAGGTTTTTAGACTAATAAGTCCACTTACCTGGATAACAAACATACAAAAATAAATAAATAATAAGGACTCTCATTGTTTGTGAACTTGGAGTTGGGAGGGTTAGGCAGGACTTCATGTCAAAGATACCAAGGTCATTTTTGGGGTACCCTAAGATATTCTACATAATCTAAAACCTGCTTTCTTGTGGTGACAGGGGTCAGCTTTGTGAAATACCCCTGTGCCATGGCAGAGTGGCACCAATGATATCTGGCGTGAAGGATGAGGCATCACCACTGTCTCCATAAAGGGTGATATGGTAACAAGAAGGTGCATACAAATCTGTTTCATTGAACAAACCACAAAGTTTATCTTGACTCCATTGTCCTGGATATGGGCTTCCAGTCTGAAAAACCCATATTCAACTTCACATTGTTCACTTACAGAGCCTTGCTTCCCTCTCCTTGAACCAATGTTATGTTTATTTATTTTATTTTATTTATTTATTGCTTTTGTTGACCAGGGTAGTCCAACTCGGCTCTGGTAGCCCCTTTTGAGCAGGGGCCCAGGGAGAAAGCTCCAGTTACAAAACAGGCAATTTTATACAACAGAAAAGAATATCAAGCTTAAAGTTACAAAATGGACATACAATAACTGAAAGATATACTAGAGAAAATCTGCAATCAGTAAAACATAGAGTTATATTAGTAAAAGAAAAGTTGGCATATACAGTGAGGTTTAAAATGTCAAATTGCAATTTTATATTTATGGGTAGAAGAAATAAGAGAGATGAGGTGTGGGAGATATGATTAGAAGCCGATAGGAGCTTATAAAGAGTATCAAGCAGAGGGAAGGGGAGAAAACATAACTAGCATATATATTTGTTAGTGATACAGAGAAAAAGAAAGTCACAGAGAAGATGATATAGATGCAGAAGGTAGTGAGCATTTGTTGGAATCTTATGGAGGGAAAAGCGTGTCAGGAGGTAAGCAGGGACAGTAGAAGTGGCAATAAGAGCAAAAGGATAAAGGGCAGTAGGAAATGTATGCTGGAAATTTGCTTTGTTAAGGTATATAGAGGCAACTTACGTGTGCAAGGCCAGCATAGTTTAGTCTGGTGAGGTGCAAGAGCAGGTTGATTTTTTTAGCAGATTTATTAGTGGCAAATTTAGATAGGTTGTTACAGCATTTCTCAATTTTTGTTAGTATGGATTGCTGAAGTTTGGTGTAGATGGTGGCAGTGTGTAGTACTGATATGCAGAGGCTATGTTTTGTTTTTGTTTTTTTTTTAGTATTGTTACTTAAAAAGTGCTTGCTGTGATATAGGTGTCCAATTTTTCTGTGGTTTTCTTGGTAGTTTCTTATATTTTAATATCAAACATCAGATGGTTATCTATAATGACACCAAGTAGCTTTGTGTGGGAAACAGGGTCAATAGGAGTATTGTTTTATAAGGTGATAGAGAAGTTATTTTTTGTACAGGATACTAGTTTTGATGTGAAAAACATTAACTTGGTTTTCTTAGCATAGAGCAGGAGGAAAGAATTGCTAAGCCAGGTTTCTATAGCAGAAAAGGCTTTTTTTTTTTTTTTCCCCCAAAATTCAACTTGGTTTCAAGAGCATAAAGAGATTATGCTTCACTGTTCTGGGCATGGGCTTCCAACTTCCACACCCAAACTAAACTGCACACCATTCACATACAGAGGCTCAGCTGTGGTTATTAGTGCACCATCATCAGCATACCGTATACAGAGCCTCAGCTGTGGTTATCAATCCAGCATCATCAGCATTCCATATGATAGTTGTGTCATTAGTAAGAGTGCAGAGGTCGTTAATAAAAATATAACAGAGTGTTGGACCAAGACTGAGCCTTGCAGCACTCCAAATAAGATGGGCAAGAATGGTGATTATTGTTTCTGCTGTTTTACTACTTGGAAAGGGAAGGAGTGTTGAGACCTCATGAGGAGTGTCTATGGATAAGAATCTGACAGGATATGGTGTCAAATGCCTTAGGTAAGTCAGAGTCCCTGTGAAGGCTGATATGGATGAAATTAAGGAGAGCTGTATTAGTGTTGTGTTTCACCTTACAACTGTGTCATGCAGGAGTTACTTTTTCCCCTTTTCTAGAAAGTATGGTCTCTCACGAACCAGTATGATTCGATCCAACAACCTCCACCTCCCAGGATGCTAGGATTATAGGGGTACGTCATACACCTGGGGACTAAATGAATACCTCTGCCAAGTTTTGAACCCTGGCCCCTCTCACCTACAGCCCATTGCATTAATCCACCATGGCAGAAAGATCTAAAATTAATGCTTATTTTCCCTTTTATGCATTCAAGCCCTGAACCTGCTGCACATGAGGCCATAACTCTACCCGTTTAGCTATGTGGATGTGGCCTGAGGAAAGGAAGTTGTTATCTATTAAGTGTTTCAGAAGTTGGAATTGTTAACACTTTTCAAGGATTTTTGATAATGGAGAATGAAAGACTGGCTATAGAGTGGTAATTACACAATTCATTGTAGTCTCCTACTTTATGCAAGGGAAAAATCAGTGCCTTTTTCCACATAATGGGTACATAGTTTTCTTGGATATATCTGGTTATGAGGACAGGGACAGAATATGGTAAATGGTCCATAGCCATGCTAACATATTCTGTGGGATGATTATCAGAAGTGAATGCAGTAGGATTTAGATTATGAAGTATAGTGGAAATAAGAACTGGTTGATGTGGAAGACAGGGATTTAAAAAATAGTTATTTTGGGATAGAGAGGGGGATATGTGGATGTTTCTTTAATGAGGGAGCTTGACTAAATGCGTGGTTAGAAATAGAGTTGTTAAGGTTGGAGGTAGCAGATGTGGGTTGGGCTCGGCTGGGTGGCCTGGATTTAAGAACATTTTTAATGGAGTACTAGTGTTTGGTGTTCTTAGTGTATGTAGCACATATTGAAGTTTAGTAATTTTTTTCTTATCAGGTCTGATTGTTTTTTGGTGTGGTTAAGGAGTTCTCTGATGTTTTAAGACTGGTCTTTGTTTTATTATGAAGCCAACATTTCCAGGCTTTATCACTGGCTCTCATAAGTTGTTATTTAGGAAATAAGGGAGGGGGAATTGTTATGGACAAACATGGTTATATATTAGCTGTTAATCAATTATTGAATGATGAGGAGACATATGAAGTCATTCGTGTTAATCAAATTAGATTAATAATATTGCATGTGAATATTGTGATATATAATCTGCAAATTAATAATTACATCACCATAGAAATTATGAACTTTTTTCAAATACCACACCCTAGAGTTCCCATGTGTTATGGTATTCCTAAAATACATAAAGATGAAAGAAACACTCCCATGAGACCAATAGCATCTAGTAAAGGTTGAATAACGGAACTAATATCAATTTACTTTGACTAGAAGGTGCATAAAGTTTTTCAATGTAGTTGGTGTTATATTTGTGATACAAATATTTTTTGAAAAGATATTCATATAGGAATAACAGAATAATAACATCACTTGTCTATTACTTACATTAGATTTGGAGTCTCTCTTTACATCCATTCCAAATGTATACAGTTTAGAAGCTATATGCGAAATCTTGAGCAAACAAGCATCTTTAACAAGTAGTGAAATTAATACTGCTTGTGAGTTAATGCAAGTAGTTTTGGAGAACAGTGATTTTATGTTTACAGGTACAATTTATTTACAGAAAAAAGGAGAGGCAATGGGTACTTCAGTGATAAATAATTATGCAAACTTTGTTATGTTATATTGGGAATGATTTTATAGTGTAAACAATAAGAGCTATGCAAAATATTTGAAGTTTTACAAAAGGTTTGTTGACGTTTTTCTAATTTGGGGAATAGTCTTTGAATTATTTAAATTAATTTTCATAATACATACAACAACCACTATTTTTTAAAGTCTAAAGAAGTGATTTCATCTGAACAGATAAACTTTTTAGATATAAATCGTCATAAAGAAAATATAGAGGGAAATAACTATTTATAAGAAAACAAGTAGGAGTATCTGTCTTCATAATAATAATAATAATAGTACATAACCTGCTCATATTTTTAAAAACATAGCAAAGGGTCAATATAGAGAATATTAAGAATAAATAGGAAAGATGAGCTAGTAAAGCAACAAATTAATGATTTGAAGTTAGAATTTGTAACACATGGTTACGCCATTCAATAGGTAAAAGACATACAGAATAAAGTCATCAAGGAAGAGATGGATAATAATAGGGTATTGTACTATTCAGATGGGTTTAGCAACAGAACTAATAGAAAGTCAGTCAGAATGAAGATTTCTTAAAACAGGCATACTAGGGCTGTAGAGAATATAATTAAAAAACATTGGCACATTTTATATTCAGCCAAGAAATTAAATAAGATTTTAACATCAAAACTTAGTTTTACCTATAAAAATCTGAGTAATTTGAAATATAGTCTAGTTTATTGTTAGCGCTTTCGTATAGCAAATGCTTATACTTCTTCAGACAGTTTTTTTACCCACATCTCCCTGTTTAAAAAGCATCACAATTACATTAATGAGCCCATTAAAGACCCATTATTCAATTAAAACAAATCTGCTACTATATATCCTATTAGTACTTAAAGATAAAACTGGGAAGTAGAAACATGTAAACCTAATGTACATATTATAAACTGCTCTTAAAAAGAGCATTATGTATTTACCATTCCACAATTGTATATTACCATCTCCACACTGAAAAGAAAACATAAAAAATTCGAATGACATTTAAAAACACACATTCTAATTTAAACTAAATCACAAAAAGCCATTACCTATATATTTTGTAATAAAAATCTCATCTAGCTAATGACTTTAATTTTAATAAACATTTAATTGAACATTTTTCATTAAGGCCAGGATAGGTATGTGCATTAGTCTGCATTTGTCAAATGAGTTCTCACTCTTCTAGTTTTAGGTTCCAAGGACCCCCCTGACATTTCTAGAGACTTGGTCGACAACTGTGATTTGAAAAATGTGTGACTGATACTCAGTAATATGTTTGGCCAAAGCATTCGTAATAGTATTTCTAGTTACACAATATAAATGTTCATATATTCGTTGTTTGAAAGGGCGCTCTGTCTTGCCCAAGTAAAAGACCAGACATTGGCGACAAGTAACTAGATATACTATGCCTTGGCTCTCACAGCTGAAACAACCTTTTATGGTATATTTCCTACCTCGGATGGTAACATGTACCTACTTGAATGTATTTACAATAGTGACAGCGTCCACATTTAGCCATCCCCCAGTTAGATCTAGGATCCTTCCCAGGGATTTCAAACAAGGTTTTCAAATTGGTCCCTCTTCTGTATGTCACCAAAGGACCAGTACCTAGAATATCCATGGTAACACGATCCTCAACCATAAAATTCCAGTTGCTAACTAAAATTTTTCTTAGACTAAAGGCATCCATTGAAAATTGTGTTAGGAAACTGGTGACAAAATTGTTTCCCACTTCCCCATTTATAACTTCACTTCCTACTGAAGAAATGGGTAATAATGGAATTTCTTCCATAGCAGTATACCCTTTGGTCAAGAAAGACATGAAATGGCCAATTTCCCTCTTGTAGCTGACTTCCTTAATTAAACTGTCTATAAGGAAGCCTGGATAAGCACGTTTGACAAACATGCTTCTAAGATTTTCACATTCTTTAAGAAAATCTTTGTTACTAGAGATCATTCTCAAAGCCCTAACGAGCTGTCCCTTGACTACAGCTCTCTTCTGATAAAAGGGGTGGCAGCTGTCGAAATGCAAGAAAGAATTAGAATATGTAGGCTTCCTAAAAATATGTGTAGCATATCTACTGAATGCTACATCTTTCCAAAGCCAAATGTCCAGAAAGCTAATGGCCTGTTCATCAAATTGGAAAGTGAACTCTAAAAAAGACTGATGCACATAACTATCCTGGCCTTAATGAAAAATGTTCAATTAAATGTTTCTTAAAATTAAAGTCATTAGCTAGATGAGATTTTTATTACAAAGTATATAGGTAATGGCTTTTTGTGATTTAGTTTAAATTAGGATGTGTGTTTTTAAATGTCATTCGAATTTTTTATGTTTTCTTTTCAGTGTGGAGATGGTAATATACAATTGTGGAATGATAAATACATAATGCTCTTTTTAAGAGCAGTTTATAATATGTACATTAGGTTTACATGTTTCTACTTCCCAATTTTATCTTTAAGTACTAATAGGATATATAATAGCAGATTTGTTTTAATTGAATAATGAGTCCTTAATGGGCTCATTAATGTAATTGTGATGCTTTTTAAACAGGGAGATGTGGGTAAAAAAACTGTCTGAAGAAGTATAAGCATTTGCTATACGAAAGCGCTAACAATAAACTAGAGTGTGGTTGTGTCACTTTTCCTCTCTTGGTGATTTTTCCAGTTTATAGTTGGTTCATTTTGGTTTCTCTAATTTGAAACATAGATTATGCTATAAGGAACTGAGAGGCATCAGCAATAACAGTTTAAAGTCTGTTAAAACTGGCACACATCTTTGTTTTAATTGTAAACAATGTGACTACATATACAGTGGATAAAAAAAGTGTACACACCCCTGTTAAAATGACAGCTTTTTCTCATATAAAAAAATCAGACCACAATAAATCATTTCAAAACTTTTCCCACCTTTAATGTGACCTATAACCTGTATAATTCAATTGAAAAACAAACAAATCTTTTAGGGGAAAAATATAAAAAAATAAAAAATGTACAATAAGCTGGTTGCATAAGTGCACACACCCTTAAACTAATACTTTGTTGAAGCACCTTTTGATTTAATTTTCCTGACATTTACTCAGTTGCCTGCTATAGCTTACAAAGTATCACAGAGAGCTTACAAAGCATCAAAGGGATCTCACTGTTGAAAGGTATCAGTCAGCGGAAGGGTACAAAAATATTTTCACTGCATTGGATATACCATGGAACACAGTGAAGACAGTCACCAAAAAGTGGAGAAAATACGGAACAACAGTGACGTTGCAAAGAACTGGCCGTCCCTCCAAAATTGATGAAAAGACAAGAAAAATGGTCAGGGAGGCTGCCAAGAGACCTACAGCAACACTGAAGGAGCTGGAGGAATTTCTGGAAAGTAAAGGTTGTGTACTACATGTGACAACAATCTCCCGTATTCTCTATATGTCTGGGCTATGGGGTAGGGTTGCAAGACTGCCTTTTCTTACACAGAAAAACATCAAGACCCAGCTAAAATTTGCAAAACAATACATTGAGTCTCCCAAAAGCATGTGGGAAAATGTGTTATGGTCTGATGAGACCAAGGTTGAACTTTTTGGCCACAATTCCAAAAGGTACATTTGGTGCAAAAACAACACTTTGCATCACCAAAAGAACACCATTCCCATGGTGAAGGATGGTGGTGGCAGTATCATGCTTTGGGGTTGCTTTTCTTCAGCTGGAACTGGGGGTTTAGCAATGGTGGAGGGAATTATGAACAGTTCCAAATACCAGTCACTTTTGTCCCAAAATCTTCAGTCATCTGCTAGACAATGACCCCAAGCATACATCCAAATCAAGAAAAGAATAGCTTCACCAGAAGAAAATTTAAGTTTTGGAATGGCCAGCTACAGCCCAGACCTAAATCCAATAGAAAATCTGTGGGGGTGACCTGAAGAGGGCTCTGCACAAGAGATGCCCTCACAATCTGACAGATTTGGAGCGCTTTTGCAAGTAAAATTAGGTAAATATTGCCAGGTCAAGATGTGCCATGCTGATAGACTCCTACTCAAAAAGACTAAATGCTGTAATTAAATTAAAAGATGCTTCAACAAAGTATTAGTTTAAGGGTGTGCACGCTTATGCAACCAGCTTTTTTGTATGTTTTTTATTTTTTATATTTTTTTCCCTAACAGATTTGTTTGCTTTTCAATTGAATTGTACAGGTTATAGGTCACATTAAATGTGGGAAAAGTTTTGAAATTATTTATTTGTGATCCAATTTTTCTATATCACAAAAACCTGGCATTTTAATAGGGGTATGTACACTTTTTTATCCACTGTATAGAAGATCAAGTTTTAAGTACCCATTAACTGGTGAATTATTTATGTTTAATTTATATTCTAATTGTAATAAAATGCATATTAGTGCTATGTAAAAGATGTGAATGATTTTATAGAGGTAAAACAAGCAGAAAATTAAAAGAAAAAAATTGTGATCACCTATCAGAGATACGTAGGAAATTAGTGTTAGAGACCTTTTGTTATTTCATATTAAAGGGCTGAAATATGTTCTGACATTTTTTTATGTATGATGTACCGTTAGATGTTATGCATTTCTGGAGGAAAGCACAGGTAAGGTATTTTTCCTTCACAAATGACAGTTTAATACTGACGTAGATCTTGATAATATTTTGGTTTCAAAAAACAGTCTGGTAAAATCATACCTAGGGATTCATAACTGCCACATCTGCTATCATGGTCAAGTCAACACTGTTTACATTGTGTGTGCAAAAAGCTGACTACCTGTGCATGTCTCCAGCCCAGTGTGTGAGACAAGTTGTGCCTCATTGTGGTCACAGTACAGAGCCATGTCTAGATAATGGTAAACCACCTCATGGCCACATTGAAGTAGAAGCAGCTGTGAAAAATATTGGCAGTGCATCAGCACCCATAGCACTAAATGCAGGTATGTGTGAATAGGTGTAGAATGATATGCAGTGAAAGGGAAAATACAACAGATGGCTAAGGGTGGAATAGAGTTTGTGTGACAGTAACATAATCAACAGAGATAGACAGAATAAAGCACAAACGGAGTTACAGAATAAAACAATTTTCAGAAAAGCAGAGTGGAGGAGGTGCTTCACAATAAGTGAATGCAGAAGAATATGAAACCTAGACAGGGAAATTGGAATACAGTAAAATACTATGATGCATCAACCTGCACCAGTCCTGATGGCATCAGAATGTTAGCAGTGGGCCTGTACTATACTGTCACGGTCATTAAAAAACCTGAGGGGAGTCGATCTGTACATTCAGTCCTCATGATAGAGTTCACTGGCAAGTTGAACCAGTGCAGCAGTCAGAAAGAAAGGGTCATGACACATACATAGCAGGAGAAATATAGCATGTGAGCAGACTGTAAACTGAGCAGTTGTAAAACAACATACAAGCTACAGAGGATTGGAAACCCCCAAACAATGCATTGGCACAATAATAATAACTACAGGCGTGGAGTGAGCCATTGAAGGAGTTTGAATACTGGCACTAGCTGTACTTTATTTTATATTTGTTTCTGCAGTGATGTTTAGCTCACTTTATAGTGATGCAGTGGTTAGTGTTGCTACCTCCCATCAGTAGGTTCTCCTGTTCAATTTTAGGCTGAGGTGCCTTTTATGCGGAGTCTGCATGTCCTCTCTGTGTTCTCGTGGGTTACATCCAGGTGCTCCGGTTTCGTCCCACATTCCCAAGACATGCTGCAGGTGTGTGTCCTACTGAGGAAGGTCGGGTGCCGGGCTGGCAATTCAACACCATAAAACTCTACTGCCACTCATTCTGCAGACCAGTGATCCACTGTGGTGATCCCTAACAGGAGAAGCTGAAAGAAGAAGTGATGTTTAGTTCACTTGCACAACTGATTAGTGCGTGTCAAGTATTTTTCATTATTTTGTCATAGGACATGGAGCACCATTTCTCTGTGGTTATATATGGACATTTATGTTGCTCTCTGCCAACTTCCATGCAGCAGAAGGATGATTTTGAATTATATACCCATTCTTGGTATGTGTATCTATCTGTTCACTATATCATGGGTTGGAAATAGGAGTTTAGGACAGACAGAGATGAAAACAGGAGTAAGCAGAGGGTTCCGCACAAGGTGAGCACATAAAAAATGAGAAGGACTGAGGTAGGATAAAAGCCCATAATTCCCAATTTTCTAGCTCAGCTTTGGCAGATGAATCCACAAATAAATTACGTTAGAAGGTGCCAACCTCCCCACCATAATTTACGCATTGATGATAGGAATTTTACTTTTACTGGAATGAACATATAATAGTAAGAGAAGAAAAACACTCAAGAATAGAACTGACCCCCGCCTATGTCACTGATATGCATTAGACCAGGGAATTTGTAGAGTATGTCACAGAAGCACTCATTGAAAAAGTGCCTTAAAACATATTTCAGGGGAATGGAAGACATGCTAACAAGACAGCAAAAATACACTTACATGGATTTGATCCCCTGCCTTTAGCAATGATATTTTCTAGACAAGTATATTAGCAAGTGAAGTCATAAAAAAACTTACAGCAAAAGAGATCTGAAAATGTGCATTTTAGGGAAATGTTAGAACAGTGGAGAAGACTGAAAACTGAACTTTGAAAAACAACATATCGGCTCTAGGGGATTAAAATCCTTCAGCTAGTGTTTTGGCAATGTACACATCATAAGTAGACTGAGCCATGATAGTTGTCACATACATGTGTTATGTTTACCTTACTTAATTTTTTTCATGGTAAGTTATTATCACATAATAAAGATTATTTGGCAGACTGTTACAAGGTAGCCCTACATAGATATGAAACCTTACCAGCCTAAATGACATTCATTATACCAGCACATTTTCAAGTGAAGCCACGGAAGAACTTAGAGTGAAGGGTCAGAAAACACATATTTCAAGGGAATGTGAGATCAGTATGGAAGACTGAATAATGAACACTGGTAAACAATATTTAACAAGTGGGATCAAAGCCCCTCCCCCTAGTCTATTGGGTCCATATCATTCTACTGAAAATTCATTTCACTGAAACTCAGATAGTCAAAAATTCATTTCATAGAAAATTCATTTGACTGAAAACTCATTTCATTCATTGAAAATAGTAGAGGTCCATAGGAAAGTATCTGATGGTATAATCTGTTATCATAGGATATGGAAGTGAGTGCCTTACAGATTATCTGCAAATATACAGAGCTGAGTATATATTTTTTTGGTTATAGAGTTTATTAATTGTTGCTTAGATCTGTTTTGAAACTGTTGTCTCACTGTTCTGAGAGACTGATCGGCAAATATACAGAGCTGAGAATATTTTTTTAAAGTTTGCACTGTTAGTTGTTGCAAAGATCTCTTTTGAAACTGTTTTCCCCACCCCCATTTTCTGCTGTGTCTTCAGTTGGTATAGTAACAGCTGCATTCAAATTGCTGGAACCTGTGTTCTGAGAGACTGCCTTACAGATTATCTGCAATTATAGAGAGCTGAGTATATTTTTTTGGTTATAGAGTTTAATTGCTGCTTAGATCTGTGTTGAAACTGTTGTCTCACTGTTCTGAGAGACTGATCGGCAAATATAAAGAGCTGAGAATATTTTTTTGGTTTTAAAGTTTGTACTGTTAGTTGTTGCTTAGATCTCTGTTGAAACTGTTTTGTCCCACCCACTCTCCCTATTTTTGGTTTGTAGTTTAAATTTGGTGGCTTTTGAAGTTGCCCGCCCCACTGTAGATTTGATCTGGGACACTCCCCCAGTCCCATCTCTTTACCACATTCTACCTAATAAACTCTTTCTGCACTTGCTTTTAGTTCTTTTTAATTTAATTGCATTTTTGAAACTGTGTTTGGTCTAATATTGCTGCATACTCAAGTGTGCTAGCTTGCACTGCATGTGAATTGTTTTTTTACTACTGTTATTGCTACTTTTCTGTAAAAAAAAAAAAAAAAAAAAAAATCTGTAAGCCTGTTTCCTACCTTTCCTGTAACTAGTGTTCCAGATACAGATTTGCTGTATCCAGGACTGTATGTAAGCTTCTGCGCCCCCCCCCCCAAGCCTTTCTGTGTTGGAGGGAAGCCTTCTAGCTTATCAGTATGACCCTAGCCCTGAGTAGCATTCTGTCATCGCCCAGAATGATATCGCAGTACAAGGACAAAATGATTGACTTCAACAATTGGTTAAGCTTCTGGTGTCATTCTAATGGGATCCAGTATCTGTCTGCTTGGGATGACATGGTCGACAGACCACAATGCTTTGCCACAGATGGCCTGCACCTGTCACCCCTGGGATTCCGGATACTGGCTAAGGCTCTTGCTGCCCCTATAGTGCCTTTTTTAGGCAGGGTTCAAATAACAAATTCACCACCATAACAGGAACAGGCAAACAAAAACTGAAGGTAATGCTACTCAATGCTAGAAGTCTAAATCTGAAAATGCACTCACTCGAGACACTCCTTAAAATGGAGAACATCGATATCTGAGCAGTGACTGAGACCTGATTCAAGGCTCCAGACAGCACCCCTGCACTACCAGGCTATAACTCCATGTAACCTGGACCGAAACACCAAAGGTGGAGGTGTGTCCATATTCATTAAGGATATCCACACCTCCAGGCTAGTTGCTCAGCATAATGCATCCGAGGTTATCCAAGTGCAACTAACTCTGGGCAAAACTGCAATCCAAATTGCAGCTTGCTACAGATCCCCCACCATGCCCCAGGATTCCCACTCCTCTTTTCTTGATGTACTGGAAAATATTAGGGTTCAACCAAACACCCTAATAATGGGCGACTTCAATTACCCCACCATTAACTGGGAAAACTACTCGTGTACCAACTCCTTAGCTGAACACTTTCTGGAATTCATAAACTCCAATGCCCTTGATCAACTTATCCACACCCCCACCAGGGGCAACAATATCCTAGACCTAGTCATTACCAACATGAGTGACCGGTATTCCACACCTGAAGACAACGCCTCGTTGGTACGATCCGACCATAAGCTTATAACCCTTGATATCCACATCCCGCCCCCAACCCCCATTAAGGATACCACAGTAAAATATTTCTCCAAAGCCAACTTCATGCTTCTTAAGAAAGAAATGGTGAACTTCATGACACCCATGCAGATGGACAATACAGTTACAACTGCTGAATCCTACACAAATGCACTCTATAAGCACTTACACAAGTGCATGAATCGTGCTATCCCAAACAGAACCAAGATGCTATCCTCCAAAAAAAGGAAGCCAATCTGGTGGTCCCCTGCCATAAACAAACTGTACAACAGAAGGAAGAAACTGCTGCAAAAGAGAGTAAAATCCCATGAGTGGAGGAGCTCCCTGGACAGCCTCAGTAAGAAGCTGAGATCCCTTATAATATCCTCCAAAGCTAGCTATGAAAACAAAATCACCACTAAATCCAAGGACAACCACAAAGCATTCTATAGTTATGTCAAGAATCTAGATGGCAACACCCAGATCTGCTCTGAGTTACAGCACAAAGACACAAAAATTACAGAACCAACCGATATTGCCAACATCCTGGCAGATCGGTTCAGTGCTAACTTTACCCCCCTCTCACCCCCTAAAGGGCCCATATCTAAACAGGAAGAATGCAGAGTCCCTGTAATCACAACTACACAGGTAAAAGCTGCACTCTCTAAAGCCAAAAACACAGCATCCATGGGACCGGACAACATCCCAGGCTGCGTTTTACATGAACTTCAGAACGAACTGGCTCCCCACTTAAGCACCATGTTCAATAATAGCCTCGCATCAGGCTTTGTGCCTACTGAATGGCACACAGCAACAGTAATCCCACTCCACAAAGGGGGAGCCACCACTGATCCCGGGAACTATCGACCTATTAGCCTGATGAGCCTGGTCTGCAAGGCCATGGAACGTATCATCATGGAACTCATAAACAAAGACATTGGTTATTTCCAAACTCTGGATCCCACCCAGTTTGGGTTTCTGAAAGGCAAATCATGCCTCCTGAACCTGATCGACTTCTTTGAGGCAGTTACCAAAGCCGTGGATGAGGGTAAGGTGGTTCACACAGCTTATCTTGACCTCTCCAAGGCTTTCGACACTATCCCCCATTCTGGAATTAAAAGTTGCAGACTCCAAATCCGACCTCAAAGGCAGTGACAAGTGGAGTGCCACAGGGTTCCATCCTGGGACCTCTCCTGTTTGGTATCTACTTCTCTGAAGTGCAGGCTAACACAGAAGGCCTCTGGCTGACGAAGTTCGCAGATGACTGCAAACTAGGAGCCATAGTCAAGTCCCCAAATGATGTGGACATCTTACAGAAGGGCCTCACTGAGACAAATGCCTGGTGTCAGAGCCATGGCCTCAAGCTCAATGCCAAAAAGAGCAGTGTCATCCCCTTGGTAAAAACTCTGTACCCATGAACTACCACATAGGCAGCAATCTACTTAACACCAAATGCGTGATAAGAGACCTTGGGACCCAGGTGGACAGTAGTCTCTCCTTTGATAGTCACATCGCCACAGTAGTCAGGAAGTCCTTCTACAAGGCACACCTCATCATAAAAGGGTTCTCATCCAGGAAGAAAAGAGGTCATTGTTCCCCTCTACTCGTCACTCATTAAACCCATTATTCCAGCAGCTGGAAAGGCCACAGAAGTACCTCACAAAGAGGATTACTGGTCTCAAACAAATGCCCTGCACTGACCGCCTCAAAAAAACTCCAGCTTTACTCCGTAGCATATCGCCTACTCCGAGGTGATCTCTGCCTAACATATAACGCTATGTCAAACCCAGAGCTGTTGGACATGCTACACCTAAAGAAATCCCAATCCCTCCAAGCTACATGATCTAGGGACCTAAACCTTGTCACCACAATAAACAGGGCAAGCTGGAGGGATAGATTCCTGTCCCAGAGACTTCCTATACTCTGGAACAAGCTACCTATGTCAAGCAAAGTTCTTCATTAGCACTCTTCAAGACAAATCTTGAGGATTGGATGGGAAATAGGAAATACACCCCGGGGATCACTTCTGTGTCTCTGCTGGACAGTGGCACAGGAAAATAACTTTCTTGGGTGGTGTAAGCTATGGTACCTTGCTGGCTAGGCTTACGTAGGCCCTTGGGCCAATAGCCTAGTACCTACCTATGAACCTATGAGTCTAGCAGACTATATGTGGACCGCAATGGTCAGCATCATGTTGTACCCTCAGAATTGTAGATGATTGTATTTTCGATCCAGCATTGATTTTATGTGTGGTGTTTTTCCTTTTATCTGAGGTTGTATGATCATGGAGTTAGTTTATGTAAGTAAGAACGGTGTGAGGGTATAGAGGGACTTTTCCCCTGCAGAAAAATGTTATGGTATATATATACTTGATCATTTGAGTTTCGGTAAAATGAACTTTCAAAGAAATCACATGGACCCATAGAGTGACACTGTGCACATCACTGCCAAACTGTTATATATACATACTATGCTTACATGTATTTCATATATGCATTGTAATGATTAGTGCATGGTATAGATTGTTCATTAGACTGCTGCAAGGTAGACCTTCACAGGTTTAAACCCCTGCCTGCCTGATATTGTCTAGATCAATGCATTATTAATTGAAGCCACAAAATAAGAGTAAATGCATCGAAAAGCATCCGTTTCAAGGAAATACAAGGACAGTAGGGAAGACACCAAAGTGAGCATTGGTAAAGAATATATAACCATTAGGGCATCAAACCCTCCACCTAGTGTATTGACAATGTACACATCACGTCATGACTGCAAATGAGCCATGGAAGCTGTTACAATGAAGCTATTAACATCACCTTATTTCAGTATTGCTTGGTGGCATTCAACGGTCAGCTAAGTTGCATGACAGATGCCAAGATGTTATGATATTCAAAAGATTCTTTTCCATTTTGCCATAGGACAAGAAGTGTAATTTATTTATACTTGCATATGGACAGCAAATTTGCTGTCTTCCATGTACAATGTATGACCACAGACAGAATATTTTCTTTCTTTTATAAGCCCCTTTTGGATATGTGTGTGGTGTGATAATGTACTTTTGAAAAGGGGAACAAGTAGATAGGTTAACAAGAAGTGAGGAGTTAAGGTTTCAGCAGGATGAAGGTGGTTGAAGAAAAAAAATAGGAATATAGACTTCAATGTCTATGAACCCATGCCTTTCATAATTATATAAAACATAGCAGTGCATTAGCAAGGGCAGCCATTGAAGCTATCTGTGATATTTAGCACAGTTGTAGAGTGGATATCGAACATTGTAAAACAGTCATTCACTTAACCTGCATTTTGGGTATGTGTGTATTCTGTTTTGGACCAGGCTGGATGTTGGAAATAGGAATATAGAATTAGGATTAAGAACACAGAGTGTAGCCCACAAGGTGAGCTAAGAATTGAGTTGAACAGGAGTGGGTTAGAAGCATATCTCACGACTTCTTAACTCAACAATGCAACTCCATACTTACATTTTGTTGCACAGTGCCAAACTCCATGCTAGAATGTACCCACCAATAAGAATATTTCATTTTATGGGAAAGGAACACATGATTAGCAAAACGAGATGATTGCACCTGAATCGCTTTAAAACTATCCCTGCATCGCTAACATTTTCTAAAATAGAGCATTAGATGAGTATTCAACATAATCATACATAGGGAAGGTGTCGGTAAAATATGTTTCAGAGTAACACGACATAGGATAGCAGCACAAGAAGAATTCGCCTGAACATATTTGAAACTTTGCCTCTGTCACTCACATTCCTAAAACCAGAGCATTAGCTAGGTATGTTACTTAAGCATTCAGAGAAAATGTGTTTAAAAATAAATTAAAACATTGTAGGGGAACAAAATACAGCTGTATGATAAAAACATAATATTGTAAAACAGTATCCTGCCACAGGGAGCAGCAACCAGTGTGTTGAGAACAGACTCATCATATCATGGATACATTGAGCCATAGAGGCCTTTACATAAAAAGTATTAACTTTATAATATTTGACTATTGCTTATTCACGGAAGCACTTTAGTATCTCGAAATACTGAATTGTCGAATTTCAGTATCTCAAGAAGAAAGTGCTGAAAGTGCAGTTGAGCGAAACTGCACTTGATCAACTTCGAAATGTCAAATCCGCGGTTGTGGTGGCATGCTACGTGGGATTTGCTGTGTTTGTAAGGTGCAGTGTGCTGTGGGATATGGTTTGCCTACCATTGTGTGGATATATTTGGAGATTCAGGTAAGTGCTGTTTTTTTAAGGGTTTTCGGTAGGGATTTGAGTAAATGTGAGTGTGTTGGGAAGTTTTAGGTGTAGTGTGAGTTTTAGGTGTAGGTTAGGGTAGGAAGGTAAAAGTGTGAGTGTATAAGTGTTGAGAATGGTGGTGTTTGTACGTATGTGATGTGTGTTTGTGCAAGGAGAATATAAAGCATGTAGTGGTGGGTTTAGTGTCTTTGTCTTTTTAGTGTGGCCTAGGAATTAGTATAGATTAGTAGCAAGGGTGTGAGGGGTGCAGGGGGGTTTGCCCCCTGCTTATATGTAGGGTAGATGTGTGTGTATTTGTGTTGCGTTTGTGTGTGTTTTGTTGGTTTGTTGTAGTGTGGGGAGGAAGGTGTATGTATGTTTGTGTGGTGGAGGGTGTATTTAAAAGTCGCGATTTTGAATTTTGCACTTTTGGGGTTTTGATATTGAGAATGTTCGGCTTTATAGTCTCGGGATACTGAAATTTGAGATTTCAGTATTTCGAGATTATAAAGTGAATCCCTTATTCATACAGAGCTCAACTAAGCTCATTTATGCACCTGATGGCAAGATCTTGTAAGTCTCAACTTCTTAACTCAATAATAATGGATGGACAAGAGTTGTCATGATTTAATGACTGAAATCCTCAGTGATATGTCAGAATTCTGCATGTTTAATGCTGAACAATTGTAATCAATCATTGTGTACATTAAGAAAAGGTCTATGAAGTTCAGAGGGAAGAGCGGGAGTATTTTTGTTGGACAACTACCCCTTTTAATTTTTTTTGACAGGAGAAAGTTCAGGAAGAATGTCCAGGAAATAAGATCTGGGTAAGAGGAAGAGGGTAGGTCGCAGGAGGGGAAGATAGACATGACTGACAAAGTGTGGGGAAACACAATGGTGAAGGAGACATCACACAAACAGAGGGTAGACAATGGAAAGGGGAGGAATCTATGAATGCTGGGGTAGTTACACACACAAAAGGGAGGGGAATAGTAGATTTGGGTATAGGAGTGGGCATTCAGAGATGGGGTCTATATTATAAACACGAAAGCTCAAAAAGAGTGAAATATGTAATCAGTGTAAATGAAAATGCCGAACATATTTGCTTGGCCAGCAGGGCGATCGTGGGGATGAGGAAATATATCCTTTTCCCTATTGTAGTGCGGTCTCGAAGTTGGTATCTTTAAGTAGGGGGGGTCACAGTTAATTTAATTTTATTTAGTTAGTTTAAGCTTACCTGCATGGTGCTGTTGGTTGACAAAACACATTCGACATTTTCATTTTCACTGATTACGTATTTTGCTCATTTTGTACATCAACCTTTATGTGTCGATGTAGATGTATTCGCTGTTTAGCTTTCATGTTTATAATATAGACCCCAGAGATGCAGTCTCTGTCAGCTTTGATACAGTGGAAGATTGCCCCTCAGCTTGGGTCTCAGAAGGTGAAGCCAGTGCTGAGTAGGCATATGATTCAGCAAGTCACTGGAGCATAGTCTCTATATGGCCAATGTGGGCATCAACCTTCCTGTACAGTATCTCCCCCAGAAGCTCTGCCAACTCCTGATGGTTGACAAAAGTGTTACTTCCACTTGCACTGTTACTGGTGGGTACCATTCTGCCATATTCCTGTACAGCACTACCTAACACAGGTGGTGCAGGAAGTATGGAGACAACTGTGGCAGTCTGGGACCCAGATGTGCTTCATGTCCCTGGTGATGGTGGCTGGGGTGGCGCTGTTGCTGCTGACAGCTGTTGGGGACAATAGGATGTGCCAATTGGTCAGTCTTAGTCATCGTGCAAATAAGAAATGGAGAGACAAAGAAAAAAAATGAATAACAGACAAAGGATAGTGACAAAGATGGTGTGGGAAGAGACATACAAAACAAATAAATTACATTCTTAACTATGTTGATATTTATAATATAGTTCACATGCAGTCTGACTTAAAAGTATGATAAATGCAGGAGCAATTTTTCAATACAGCATATCTGTGTTGTGTCCAGTGATGTTATATCATTTTTGACAATTATACACCTGTATGTACTTCCATGTCACACATGCTGATCACACTGTAAAAAAATGGCAAGTACAGGTGACACACATTTGCGACATATGTGTACTGTATATTGTGAACTGTCCAGCCAAGAAATAATTATGGCTAAAACCTTGTGGTGGAGCAGTGAAATTACTGGAATCCCACATAATAAACTTAGGTCATGACAATAACACATTTCTCTTTTTTTTGTGTGTGTGGGGGAGTGGGGGGATTGAACTCACAGCCATCCTAAATCTCAGTGTACATAAACTTAACATGATGAGTTACTTCTCTAGTTATGGAGGGAGGCGGGGTGTGGCATGCAGAATCAGGAGTCCAGTATTGCACAGTCATACTAATTCCAGCAAGGTATGCCAGTACTGACAAATATTGTCCTGTTGTATAAACATTATTTATCTTTATTTATAATTGCTATCTGTCACTATGCAAACAGACACATATTTCCCAACAGCAGGGAAACTTACTTTGACACTTTCTTGCACATTTTGGTCTATCCCTATGCATCTTCCTGACCTTTTCAATCTCTACAGAGATTGGACAGAAACAGTGAGTAGAAGGAAAAGGTGTATGATATTGGACGGGTGCCTGAATAAATAAATGATGTTATGCCTGCAATACTGAAGTGGCCATGCCTTAATTTAATTCTCTCATTGGCCGAGGAGGTCAGTTTTATGGCACCTCAAGTCACTGTGGTTGTGATGGCACTGCTCCTGTTCTACATGGCTGCCAATAGAATAGGTGATACCTTGGCCAAAGCATGGGTGACAGCTTACAGTGTGATGTGGTAGAGCCCTCCTGCAGTAGCCTGCTGCTGTAATGATTGTTGAAGATGTTCCAAAAAATCCTGGACTCCTCTTCACACCACCCCTGTGCTCAAAAAGAAACACTGCCCTCACCTTCTCCAGCCAGCTCATACAAGTATTGTATTATTATAATTCCAATGGCACGTTAAGGTATGAAACATGTCAGTTCTCCACCCTCTGTTTACTGCTGAGAAAAAATGCTCAACAGCAACTTCATTTCTGGATAGTTAATTATGGGATGACAGTTTTCTCCAACCGAACATAAATGTCTTCCCTTGCTTGCAGAGAGCTGATCTCAGGTGTTCTGGCATGTGCTCAGTATCCTGTAGAACTCAACACAGTGTTTATCGGGTTTGCTCATCATGAAAATTGAGTAATTTAGAAACAATAATGAAGTTGACTCTAATCAGACCTCCCAACCATATGGAATTACTCGGTTTTTACTGAGTTTTGGGGTCCAAATGAAGGGGTGCCACGATTCCCGAGTGGCACCCCTTGATTATTGATTTTTTTTCCTTTTGTTTTATTTTTTTTGATTTTCACGCTGTCAGAGCTGACATCATCACATGCATGATGATGTCAGCACCTGGTGGCCAGAGGTATTCAGGCTCAAACTCTGTACCTTTGGTACAGAGTAAAAAGAGTCTAAAGTCTCTAGCCACCACCATTTGCAAGCTTTGCCTAGATTTTTTGTGCTAAGAGTTGAGAGCTATGGTGAAAAGTGAAGACAGAATTTGTATTCCCCCATTATTGGCTTTGTTGTTTGTCCAGGTTTTTTGTGCTACGAGTTGAGAGCTATGACTGTCATGGTAGCAGTTGCAGTTGTAGGTAAAAGCCAAAAAGCAGACATGGTTCTTCTTTTTGGTGGCATTTTATAATTTTATTTTTTGCTTTTTTAAGTTGTATTTATGGTTCTTCTTCATTGTCTGAGGTTGTGTTGGTGTTTGGAGAAAAGATCACATCTGTCAGGGCATTTTACATTTTTTTTTCTTTAGTCAGCTTTTCCAGAATTTTGATTAGGCTTGGTAGTGATCAGAAAAGCTTGGATTGTGATGTGAGAGATGCTGCATGGGATTCTGGAAATGCGATAACTACTTTCATTTTCCATTTGGATGGTATTTTTACTTGTTGTAATAGCAGACTGTACACATATCCTTAAGAAGTAATAAGTAACATGTGCAGCACTTCTTTTCCCATAATTCTAACCCATCAGAGTCAGGGTAGTTGTTATCAGGCCCATACTTGCTTCTTGGTGATGTTTATTTCTTTGAAGTGAAAATAGAATATCCTTCTTTCATTAAGAGTGGGAACAGCAATGGGATGAGTGAATGCAGTACTGAGTATAGAAGAGGAGTTTTCACTGTAGTGCTAAATTCATTTGCAAATGCTGCTGCTAAAGCTAAAGGGTCAGTTAATGGACCTTTAGTATAATTAATAGATGTTACTGATATGTAAATTGCATGACCAGTAGGCTTAATGATCTCCTTTAAAAGGCTTTAAAAACTCTAGCCATGGAATATTTTTTTTTTAAATGTGTAAAATAAAACTGCATCTTGTCTCATGCTTTTTTACATGTTTTCTGTGAATCAGACTATATCTCTATGTTTTGTATGTCAGATTTCTTCACAAAGGTCCATAAGGAATCATTAAATCTAGGTAATCATTTTAGTTCACATGTGAGAAGTGAGAACTGAATTTGTATTCCCTCATTATTGGCTTTGTCCAGGCTTTTGTGCTAAGAGGTTGAGAGCTATGGTGAGAAGTGAGAACTGAATTCACTAAATGATAGCTATTAAGTTTCAGTCTTCCTATTTTTCAGGAAACTGCTGATTTGGCATAGTGGTATGTTGCTCTGACTGTAGTGCATTGGATCCTGGGTTCAAGCCTTGCCAGTAAAATGCATGATGGTAACACAGCATTTTATTCTAGCAACTTTCCAAAATTATACAAGCAATGTTTAAAATGTGTCCCTGGTTTTTGACCTTTTTGTCACGCCACCAAAAAAAACTGAAATTGAAAATAAGTCTGAGAAGCTGTGCAAGATGCCTATGGCTTACACTACTGTCATTCTATTTATAGTGTGGGTGTGGAAGTAGACTTTTATGATGGAAATGTTCCGAATTGGGCAGTTTTGTCATAATTGGTTCATGCATTTTGTTTCATTGCCTACAGTGCAGCCTACTGGAAAAATGTTCAAACAATAAATTTAAAATGCACTCTGTCTAACAAGTATGCTGTATTATATAAGGAATATAACTTAATAAAGTCAGGAAGGTGTATCAAAGAAAATAACACATGTATGTTTCTTGTTTTGTGTGCAAGGGGCCAAAGATTGGAAAACAGCCCAAAGGTAATCTTTATCCACCACTGGTCAGATGCATTTTCTTTGGATATGGTGTGGGTTTCAATGAATGTGAGTTTCAAGGGCAGAGAAGTTTTAATGCCAAGTCTATTTTCATTGTGAGACAGTATTGCTTTTTAGCAGATGTCTGTTAGTGTTTGGGCATTGTTGTGCTGCAAACTGTAAAAATGAAATCCAAATAATCATTGTAGAAGTAAAGCAGTATGCACATATTAGTGTTTATGGTAAATGGGGCAAAATAGCCAGGTAATGGGACACTGGAATTGCTAGAGGGTGACTCTGGTGCCATATTTTGGTTGTCTGTTCTTCAGTTTGCGTTTAAAAGTTGGTATATCACAATTCCATTGGAGTGGGTGGGATTATGTAATTATATATGCAAATTAGATGTTAATCAGCGTACAGATTTGTACCTATTTTTCATGCGTCTTGTCCAGATTTTTGATGTTTCCAGGTTGAGAGGTATGACTCTAATAAGCATAATCATCACACCCAGTGGAGGTAATCTACACAATATAAGCCCAATTAAATCCATAGATCGTCAGGCTATGAAAAATTAGTTTTTTTTTTAATCCTGCTTCCTGTTAGCTCAAGAAGTTGTTACTACACAGGATAATCTGTTTACATAAGGTATGTGGTGCTTTTCCCCACAAGTCTTTGTACAATGGTAGCTTTTTGTGTGTGTGTTATTTACTATAAGTGCTGTCAGTTTTACAATTTGCAGAAAAAAAGCATATAATGGACGAATACCAACTGACCAACTAAAAAAACAAAATTTAAAATAAGAAGTAGCCAGTGTACATGGCAGAGGAAAAAAATTTGATAAAACATATATAAAAATAACAGAATAAGTCAGCTTCTTCAGACCATTTAAAACAACAATAAAAACAGCCACTTAATATAAATTGATAAAAATTCAAATGAACAAATAGACATTAAGTAACAAATTACATGAAACATTTGATAGATGCTACAATGTATCACCTCCACAACCCTCATTGTTTCAAGGCAGGTCTTAAAGAGATCTTGCCATTAAGTCCCTTAAATTTATCAGCTTGAAGTTGCAGAATCCAATACAATTCTCTATTTTCAGTTTTATTGATAGGTTCACCCATCCTACCATTATCTTGCAGCAATTCCACCACCATAAAGCTAAAAGAATGTTTGCTCCCTGCATCTATAATATGTTTCACTAATGGGTTAACTTCCTTGCCAAATCTGATGTCTCTCAAATGTTATCTAACCCATTCCATAAGTGAACAGTTACTTTTTTCAATATAGAAAGTATGACATAATTTACACTGAGCAAGATATAGTAGGTTTCTAGATCTAAAATTAGCATAACGCTAAAAACATACTTGTGTTGAGTGACCAGATGTATGAAAAATCCATCACTATGGATTACATCACAAAAATTGCATTCACCACAAGGGAGCATACCCATCCCACTATTAAGATGCTGTTTATCATTGTTGGAACAAATTCTTATTTTTAAATCTAAAACTAGGCTTTATTCCTATATATTTATTAACATTGGCATCAGACATCAACATAGCCCAATTCTTATTTATTACGTTGCATATCAACCTGAAATTGCTCAAATAAAGTGATAATGACACACCCTGATGTACGACAGAAGACTCTCTCCCATTTTGTCCTGTAGCAGCCTGATCAGAAAAATATGGTAAAAATATGGTCTAGCTTGATACTTATGTAGCTCATCTATATTACATAACGTATCTCTAGCTCACTCTCCCTATATCCTTTTCTTTACAAATTCTTATTTCATAAGAGCAATATCATTATTAAAGAGACCATCATCTTTATTTAATCTCGATATTCTCATTCCTTGTCCCTTAGTTATATTAGGATAGATATGCAGCGGGTGTAAGCTGCATCTACGGAGAATATGATTTTTGCGACAAGGCTTATGATATCGCCTAGTAATAATACTATTTTATTCAGTGCATTCCAGTCTCACATCCAAAAAAATCAACAGTTTCACTGGATGTCTTAACTGTAAATCTTAAAAAAGAAGTACTGTGGTGTAAGAATTCAATAAATTCTTCCAGTTGTGATAATGTGCCTGTCCATAGAAAGAACACACCATCTACAAATCTCTTGTAGAAACTAATATGTGAAATAAACCTAGTATCTCGAAATAAGTTTCTTCCCAATAAGCCAAGACCATGATGGCATAGCTATTGGAAAATGGCTGTAGGTGGGTGCAGCATTGTTCACAGCATTTAAACATTTCTGAATCACTCCTCCATGATTTTACCTCATTAGCATATGTTGCATATCATTACATGGTCAAAAGCACATAACACAGATCACCATACTATATCAACTGGCCTAATCATTTAGTTGTTTGCCAAACTGCACACACCCTGCTTGCTACCTCTCATCATGTAAAATCACTTACATAGCCCAATGTGTAAAATTTTACGAATTCTGCTCATAGTATATATGACAGTGGTATGTCTGAAACAATTAACAATAGTTTTGTTGGGAAAGAAGGGAATGGACCAGACAGTTAAACAGGAAAATTATTAGGTTGTCCACAAAGGTGTCCGGATAACCCCCCTTACTAAACATTTCTTTCAGGAGATGGCACTCCTCCAAAAAATGTTCATTTAATGACACCATGTGTGCTGCATGCACACGCTGGCCCTTGACCACTGTTTTCTAATCATAGGGTGGGTACTAGTATAATGCAAGAATACATTTGAATATGTCATCTTTCTGTGAATCTTAGAGATGTTTCTTTTATTTATCTCATCTTTAGCCAGCCAAACATCTAAATACACTATAGTAGTTTCTCCCACCTCATGTGTGAAACTCAAGAAGTCTGTAGTTTTATTCATATTGTCTAAAAACAATGTTATTTTTTATTTCTCATCTTTCCACACAATGAATATGTCAAGGTACCTTACATATAAACTCCATGAGTTCATAAATTCACTGTTGAATAAAAAGTTATTTTCCCACTTAATCATAACTATGTTAGCAAATAGGGATCCACAAATGGATCCTATTGCCATACCTTTTTGTTGTAGAAAATATTGATCCTCAAAAAGTATATAGTTGTTCTTTAATACTATTTCTAACATCTCTTCTTACAGATTAATTTTTCATTATAATACCCCATTTCTGAATAAGTAATCTGTAAACCACTAGAGTACGATAACATGTGGGATTACCGTGAATAAGTCTTTCATGTCAATTTTCAGAAAACAAAAGTATCATTATATTCAAGACTATTACATTTACTTGAAATCTTTGTGGATCTTTGATACAGCAGCAAATAAGTACAGAAGAATTTAAATACTTAAATGTGGTAAGCCCCATGGTACCGACTATTTTTGGTGTGCCAGTGATCCACAAAGATCTGAATAATCCCCAGATGCATCCAATAGCTGATGCCCGTGGATCTATTACATATACTTTTGAAACATTTTTGGATGAAAATTTGAAAATGTATGTACAAAAAGAACATCATGTATGCAAAGAATCATGGGATTTTCTTAAGTAAATATAATAGTCTTCAATAAAATTACGCATTTGTTTTTTGACAACTGGCATAGCTGTAAAAGGCCTTATGGTTATCCTTGGCTGTGCTTGCTAAGTCTTTCCTCAAAGATGCCCTTTGAGGATTTGAATTAGTGACTAACAGTATCATACATACTGACCCCACAGAGAAAACTCCTAGCAGATAAGTTTGGAGAGGATAAGGAAGTGAAATTTTTGCCAAACCTATCAAAAACATTGCCCCAAACTTCCAGCCACCCTACATATCTAAAGAGCAGATCATTAAAGCTTTATCCAAGGCAAAAAACACAGCCTCTATGGGACCAGATGGCATCCCAATCTGTCTTCTAAAAAGGCTAAAGCATGAACTAGCATCACCATTAAGTACCCTTTTCAGTCACAGCCTAACCATAGGCTTTGTTCCTGTAAAATGGAGAATAGCAACAGTTATTCCCCTCCATAAAGGTGGCCTAGCAACAGACCTGGGGAATTATAGACCCATAAGTCTGACCAGCCTCATCTGTAAGGCCATGGAAAGTATCTTTATGGACCTCATAAATAAAGACATAGGTGACCTCCAAACCCTGGATCCAACCCAATTCAGCTTCATCAAGGGCGGATCCTGCCTATTAAATCTGGTGGATTTCTTCGAAAATGTGACCAGGGCCATTGACAATGACAAATATATGCTCACAGCACACCTAATCTTCACAAAGGCTTTTGACACAATCCCACACTCAGGCATTTCAGATAAACTTAGCAAACTGAATGTAAACCCCTTCGTTGTAAGATGCTTGCCAACTGGCTCACAAACCGGACACACACTATCAAAGTGGGTGACTCCCACATCAACCAGCAGACCTGTCATCAGTGGGGTGCCACAAGAGTCAGTGCTGGGCCCCATACTGTTTGGTATATATTTCTCAGAAGTTCAGGCTAAAACTAAGGATTTGTGGCTGACCCAGTTTGCGGACAACTGCAAACTAGGTGCAACTATTGAATCCCCATATGATGTCACTATACTTCAGGTGGGTCTTACGCAGACCAACGACTGGTGTCTTAGTCATGGTATTAAACTAAATGCAAAGAAATGCATCATCATTCTCTTTGGCAAAAACAATGTCCCTTCACACTGTCAAATCAACAACAATACCCTAAGTACCTATGAAGTGGTAAGGGATCTGGGATCATACATTGACTGTGATCTTAACTTTGACCACCATGTGTCTACTGTAGTAAGGAGGGCTTTCTATGAAGCACATTTGATTATTAAAGGCATCGGCTCAAGAACAAAGGAAGTTATAACCTCTCTGTACTCAGCACTAATCAGGCCCATAATTATGTCCCATTCAGCATGTACCATAAAAAGCATCTACAGCAACTGGAGAGACCTCAGAGGTTTCTACCTAAGAAAATCAAGGGACTCCAATATGTGTCTTACACAGACTGACTAATGTCCCTGATACTATAATCTGTATCATATAGACTTCTTAGGGGAGATTTATGCCTTGGCTTACAGAGTAATCTCAGACCCAAACTTAATGAACTTGCTGCGCATCTGTAAATGAAAGGGGACTAGAGCTACCCATTCCAGGGACCTAAATATGGTCTGTGACTTAAATAGGACATGCTGAAGGGACAGATTTGTCTCCCAGTTACTGCTGCATCTTTGGAATTGGCTACCAAATCACATAAAACAGAGCATCTCTATGACACTGTTCAAAAGGAACTTGGATGAGTGGATGGGACATTGTAAATTCTTACCAGGAGATAGTGCCTACAACCTTCCTGGAAATGACCAGTCATTACTAAATGCACTCCTGTGTATTGACTAACATATCTATGGTATCAAATTGCATAATATTGCTAGGCTTGAAATGACCTCCAAGACAATAGCCTAGTAAACTCCTATGATCCTATGATCCAGGTTGTTCCTTTTACACAGAAAGATGAAGCCCTGACTACAATCTATCTGCCCTGCATTTTACAAGTGACCCAATTGTTGGAGGAGGCAGATAAGAAGGGAGAGGAGTGAAGTGGCATTGGCTGTTCATCTCCCCTGGGGAGGGAGTTTATAGTTGCCTTAGGATGACACAACAGCCATTAATGCAGCCTCCATGCAGACTGCAAACCTAATGATAGCTAACTGCTGAGAGAGGCAAGGATGCCTGAGCAGTCACATCAGCCATGGAATCAAATGACATTCCCAGTGCTTCCAATTGCTGCACATCCACCCCAGCAGTCCTTACTTAGCATGAATGTATTAGAACATAAAGCATAAAAAATTCCAGTATCTGCTTGTGTGATAGCCAAGCCATAATTTGCAATCATTATCCTATCCAGATGATCAGTAATTACTCCAGCAATAAAATTATAAATCCAGCCTACTTTTAAATTAATTCAGACATCTGGGTAAGTATACTCTTGTTCCATTGAATGTTATTCTAACATAATAACAGTCTTTTAAAATTTTCTCTATTTTTGTAACTCATGTTTGGAAAATTGTTCGCTCTAACCATTGCTTTTGTCCTTTTAACCCCTGGATGTGCTTCATGGACAATCTATATGCACTTTTCAATTAGTACTTTTGAAATTATGAGTCTTTCCCCTTTTTACTTTCTTTTTAGGCTCCCACTAATGCTAGGATCATCAGCCTGCCTACCAGAGTCTCCTTTGTCCCATCAGCCTGATCATTCATCTTACCAGGGGCTACCTTAGGGACAACCTTGGAGTGGAACTAATTATTTTCAATTTGGGAAGTGATAGAGTAGCTCCTGCACAACATCATTCTAGATCCTTCATTAAGCTATAAACCTATCTTCCTTCCTGCTGCAGAGCTACACAATGCCAAAGCAGGGTCTACAATAATGGCTCTGGGTACATACTTCCACAAGCTCTCAGCAAGAGTAACACACTGCTTAATAGGCCTGGTACATTGTGCTGATGGCAGACTGCTCTTCTGTGTATTCTACAGCAAGCTTCATGCAACAGTGAGGCTTTACCAAAACCCTGTTCCCCAGGATAGCTACACAGACCTTGGTTATTGACTCTTATAGCCTCATTTGGCTCTTCCAACACCCAGCTCTGTTATTTGAACAAGGGTCACCAGGAGTGCAGTAAGGGTTTTATTCCTCTGTGCCACTGAGCTGGTATTGTTTTACATTTTAATACGTAGTTTATAGCTACAGAGACAGTTATTTCATCTCTACATTTTTCATATAGTTTTACAATCTATGCATCAGAGCCATATTTGTTTCTGCTGTACAATATATTAAGCACAATTCTTTCACTTGCTGTAACAATGTATCTTTCTCTACCTCCATTTCTTTATCCATCAGGCAGAGTATCTTTGAATGTGATATATATATCATGTTCATAAATCTGGGCAGCACAGAGTTGCATGGATTAGTATTGCGCCTTATAGCTCTTTGCATTCTGGTTTGGTTCCTAGCTGGGACACATTCTTTCTAGAGACTACATATCAACAGATGCTACATGAACTAGCAAGCCTCTAAACTGCCATAGACGTGTTTGTGTCCAATCTTATAACTAGTACGTGCTGAGATAGGTTCTCTCTTTCCTGCAACTCCGAGTAGAACAAAATGAGTATCAGAAAATGAATGAATGAATGCTCAGATATCTGTCTAATAATTTATGTCTTTATCTCTTCTCTGGTATGAGTACTTTGACTTGTAATCAACAACATTTTCCTTTCTTGTTGTTTGGTACAATTTACAGAGATAGGGTTAAAATCTCAATATTCATATTTCTATTCTAAATGGAAGTTTTGGCTTAAGAGACAGGGGAACAATGAAGGGGGGGGGTTCAATGAAGAGAGAGGTCCAATGGAGAGAGGGGTCCAATGCAGAGATAATGTCACCTAGCAAAGGAGAGTAGTGTTGCTGGAATTGAATTTATCCTCATGTCTTGATGAGTACCTTCACAAGGTGGACCCAGTTTTTAACAAAATCTCACCAAGGCAACACTGATATATAGACTTTATTTTATATAGCATATGTCATGGACAGAAGTAGGTTAAAAAATAAAAAAAGATAGTCAGGTGCACAAGTCCCATGATAAAAAAGTGCAAGATCCTGGTAGGCACATTGGTACCAGGGCCGGAAAAATTGACAGTGTGGAATCCTCAAGACACAGAAGCATTCCCACAATGGGGCCAGGCCAGGCCCAGGGAAAGGATGGCCCCCTGTTGCAGAAGGAAGTAACAGTCCACAAAATTCACAAAAACTGACGATAGAGCGGACTATTGAGGATAAATAAGAAATTATGTATTGTTACTATTATCCAAGAAGCCCAGAATTTCCAGACACAAGATATAGAAAAAAGACTGAGAGTGAAATTAGAGGAAAGAAAAACTGTCAGAAGCTTCAAAAAATGTGTGTTCATTAATGCAACAGATTTATGAAAAACACTATATAGACCAAGAAACCTTGAGCCATTTAGAAAAAGAAGCAACTGAGGAAGTGCAAAAATATAAAGAGCAAAATCTAGAACTTTTGAAAAGTATAAAAAAGAAATACGGATATGGAACAGAAAGGAAAATATGATATGGTGCAATATTTATGCAAAGCAGAAAGCCAAATTTATCAACACAAAAATGCAGTCCCAAAGATATTCAGAGAGAAATGCAGACAGAGGCATCCAGATATGGAAAATTTCAAAATAAAAAAATAAGATCACAAGGAGGAAACATAGAGCAGAAGATTAGTAAAGAAGAAGTAAAAAAATAGAAGTTGAAGTTATGGAATAATTGTGAAGTGAAAGATTTACTGTAGAAAGTCAAACACAGGTTATATCACAGCATGATGGAACAATGAGTCACCAAATTAAGAAGAAACAGGAGGAGCAGGAGACATCTTAAGAAAAAATATGGACATGGGAATGAAAAATAAATGTATATGGTGCAATATCTATGCAAATGAGAAAGCAAAACTAATTAATACAAGAAGAACAGCACTAAAAATATCTGAAGAGAAATACAGGCAAAGGCATCCAGACATGGGAAAATTTTACAATACAAAAAAATAAGAAAACAAATACGAAAAGAAGATTAGTAATGGAGAAGTTAAAGAAATAGAAACATGTTATGGATTACCTTTGAAGTGAATGATTTAGTATAGAAAATGTAACTAAGATACTATCACAGCAGGATAGAGCAATGTATCCCCAAATTAAAGAGAAACCAGTGGAGCATGAAACATCTGATCAGTTGCCATAAGAAACTACTTTGGAGCCTTCCATAGGAAACCAGTACAAATGTTCAGTTGGAGTTGCACAGCAAGGGAAGGAACAGGAAACTGGTGCAACTCTGATGCAGTCAATGTTGTGGAGTGATATGCCAGTGAGTTCCCATATGAAACAGCATTGGATGACATAGAATGAAACTGAAGAGAAAGTGGCATAGGATGCTGCTCTTGAACTTTCTACAGAATGCCTGCAGGAAATTGAGAAAAAAGAATGTGCCCTCAGTTTAGAAGAAAATTATCTAAGAGAAGAGTTTCTTGATTTAATAGCGATGGAAAAGACATATTAAGATCAATGAAAGAAATAGACTTCAGAAAGTCAATAAAACCCAAAAAGTTAGAAGTTTGATAAAACAAATGATCGCAGTAATTAGGACTGTACATAGAGATTCATGTAATATAACAGAAGTAAATAGGTATATTACTGTGCAGCTAAATTAATAACAGATAAAGTTTTACCACAGAAACACAATGTGGTAAGGGAAAGGAAGGGGAGAAATCGAATACCATCATGGAAGTATCAAACAGAGAAAATTATAAAGCAATTAAGACAAGAAGTGTCACTGTTTGAAGAGTATAGAAGTGGGAATAGATCAACAAAAATACATAGAAAGACAGATGTGATAAAAACAATGTGCACTATCAGAAGAGATCAGGATCCATCGTGCACAAGCAGAACAAATTAGAAGATATACAGATAAATATAAAGGAAAAGTATAAACTAAGCAGTTTATTTATTGATGACCCAAAAAAGTTTTATAGAGAATTAGGAAACAACGCAAAAGGAATTGAAAAGAAGAAATAGATACATTTTGGAGAAATATCTATGAAGATCCTGTGGAACATAACAAAGATGCTAATGGATAAAAGAAGTAAAAGAAAAAATAATAAGTTCAAATATACAAGGTATGAAATGGGATTAAGTAATCGTCAGAGAGATTGAAACTAAGTTAAGAAAAGTTCCTAAGTGGAAAACCTCAGGCCCAGATGCAGTACCTAACTTCTGGATAAAAGTATTAACATCTTTACATGAAGATTTATCCAGGAGTAAAAACTATTTATATGAGCAACCCGAACAGACACCAGCCTGGTTAACAACAGGAAAAACTATACTCCTACGTAAGACCAAACCTGCAAGCTACCCTAAAAACTATAGACCAATAACTTCCCTTCCTATCACATATAAACTATGGACTGGAATTGATACTGACAGAGTTTATAATCATTTAGAAGAAAACTCAACCATGGCAAGAACAAAAGCGTAATAAAAGAAAGACATATGGTACAAATGATTGTTTGTTGTTAAATAAAGTCATAATGGAGAACTGCAAAAAGGGGAAGAATTTAATTATGGCATGGATAGACTACAAAAAAAGCATTTGACAGTATCCCACATTCATGGATAAAGAGTGCCTAAAAATGTATAAGATATACCATAAACTGATGGATTACTTTACAGCAACCATGAAACAGTGGCAAACCACTTTGCAGCTAAGCCATGATAAAGGACAAATTATTATTCCAGGGATAAAAATTCAAATGGGGGATATTTCAGGGTGACAGTTTGGCACCCCTGCTCTTCTGTCTTGCCCTTAACCCATTAAGCTGCCTACTTAGATTAGGTCATGGGTACAATTTGGCTCACAGAAAACAACAAAGTGTAAAGACTTCTCGTCTTTTTGTAGAGGATTTAAAATTATATAGTTCGTCAGATGAGGAATTGAAAGCACAACTGCAAGTGGTCAAAACATTTTCAGATGATATAAGAGTGTAATTTGTTCTTGATAAATGTGCAAAAGCAACCTTTAAAAAAGAAAAGCTGCAGCACCAAGAAAACATCAGTTTGAGACAGGAATGTGATATAAAAGAACGTGAGCAAGAGGGAGTGTATAAATATTTTGGAAAGTGTTGAAGGATCAACAATAAAACATGAACAAATGTGAATAAAACTTGGTAAGGAATATTTTAGAAGACTTAATATGAAAACAGCATTGACCTCTAGAAACAAAGTTCAAGCTATAAACTAATTTGCTCTTCCTGTCCTGACATACAGTTTAGGAGTGATTGACTGGCCCCAAAAGGTTTGGAAAGGTTGGACAAGAAAACAAGAAGGATGCTGCATAGTCAACAAATGATTTTATAAAAAACAGTGCATACCAAGACTATATATTCCTCATTCTGAAGCAGGTATGGGCCTCCTCGAATATGATTACATGTAAAGATCTGCAATGGTGGGACTGCATACATATCTGCTGACCTCTCAAGACCCACATGTAGAGAAAGTTTTGAAACATGAGGAGAATAAGTCTAAGATGACTTCCCTGCTTAAATTAGCAGAAGCATATTGGGATCAAGTGGGAATGGAAATCAAACCAAACGTTGATAAAAATCAAGCAGCAACTAAATTTGCCAAAAAACAAAAGAAATAATATAAGGTGAAGGATCAGATGAGAAGGCAAGCAATGTAGAAAACACATAAGTACAGTTGCAAGTATAGAAAACTTGGAACAGCCTCATATTGATCAGGATGGTTAAGGAGAGGTAAATTTAAACTAAAAGACAAAAGGTTAATATTGACAGCCCAAGATAATGGACTACATACACATTGGTTTACAAAGTCCATTCAACATGTGGGTGAAACAGACAAATGTAGGTTTTGTAAAACAAAGTTGGAAACAAGTCACATTTTGTTGCTGGTTGTGATATATTAATGGCAGAAGGACTGTATACTGAAAGGCATAATAATGTGGTAAGACTATTGCTCGGGGATTATGCAAACATTACAAAATTGAAGTAGCTAAAAAGCACTGGAAACATGAGCCGCAAAGCAATATAGAAAATGATGAAGTTTATATCACATATGGTCACCCATTGCCAACAGCTGAAAAAATAGATGAGAGCTGAAATCGCTACACTCGGTGACTACAGTGTTTTACATACATAGAAACACAAAGTCATAAAATACAAGGATTTGCAGGCAGAAACAAGGGCAATGTGTAAGAAGGATACCCAGACCATTCCAATAGCAGTAGGAGCAACAGGTCTATAAAAAATAATGTATAATCGTATTTAGATATACCAATGCGTGTGGTGCAGTGGTTATCATTGTTGCCTTACAGCAAGAAGTCCTTCAGTTTGATTCTCGGCTGGGATGTCTTCTGTATGGAGTATACATGTCCTCCCTGTGTTCGTGTGGGTTTCCTCTGGGAGCTCCTGTTTCTTCCCATATTCCAAATACATGTTTCTAGAGTTTTTCTCCCTGGGTTTCTGCGGAAAATGGGCTTTGTCCCAGTCAGACTTCCCTAGTAAACAAATGTTAAACAAATAAATAAGTGTGACTCTGTATAAATTGCTGAATGAGACATTACTGGGCACATTGTGAATGCTGAAAGGAGTATTTCCTCCTGACATGAAAGACTGAAATAATATTAATTTCATAAACTTTAATCATATTTTGGCTTAGGAATGAAGTCTATTCCCGTCATAGTATTAGAAACCTAAAAGACTTGGAATAATTTAAAAAATAAGTTTTGGTTTAAGAGTGTTAAAATGTGTCTCATGGTTTGCAATCACTAACTATTGTAAATTCCTTATTATACAATGACCCCCATTAATATTAAAAAATGTGCACGCTGATTGGTCAGCATGCACGTTGTAAATCAGAGTTATAGTAATGGAAAATGGTCCGGTTGCCCGGACTTTTTCCATTACTATAACTCTTTTTTTACAGCAACGAAGAACGCAAGATCTCTATTGCTTCACACTGTCTCGCTATGTTAAACGAGTTTAAGATAGCGAGACAACTTTAAAAACAGCGGAGATTCTCCATTGCTTTTTTAAAGCTGTCTCGCTATGTTAAACTCCTTTAATATAGCGAGACAGTTTGTAAAAAGCAACGGAGATTCTCCGTTGCTTTTTTAAAGCTGTCTCGCTATGTTAAACTCCTTTAACATAGTGAGACAGTTTGTAAAAAGCAACGAAGATCTTGCTTTCTCTGTTGCGTTTTTTCAAAACTGTCTCGCTATGTTAAATGGGTTTAACATAGCGAGACAGCTTTAAAAAAAGCAACAGAGAATCTCTGTTCCTTTTTTTAAAGCTGTCTCGCTATGTTAAACCCATTTAACATAGCAAAATTGTTTGTAAAAAGCAACGGAGATCTTGCTTTCTCCGTTGCTTTTGCCCACAGCTCTGATGTACTGCATAGGCATACGCATGCGCAGTACATCAGAACTGCCACAGAATACCAGACAGCTGCAGAAAGGCAGCAAGGAGGCATTATACAATGCCATTATTTAAGAAAAGTAATTTTTTTTTCTTAAATGGTGTCATTGTATAATAGCAATAACCCACTTCTGGGTGTGGGTAATGCTGGATTTACCCATGGTTGGCTTTGTTTGGCCACTCGGGCTTCGCCCTCGTGACCAAACCACACCAACCGTGGGTAAATCCAGCATTACCCACACCCAGGCATGGGTTATTGCTATATTAAACAAGCATATGTGAAAATATGCGCAGGCTAACACTATTGCTTCTCTCTTCTTTTTCAGTAATCTCTGCATTCTCTAGTTTATCTAGCTCTATTCCTACTTTTTTCTAAGAGGGAAGGGTATCCTCCTATGTGACTGAGATATATGGGTTATGTTTGGTGTACATGCAGCTTTACCTGTCAGTTCTTTAGCTTTCCTTATACTTTTCAGACATTTCACTGGTACTGAATAGTTTATCAGATTTGTTATCTTTGTTTGAGTAACTGTTTATTTTTATAGAATCTTAATTATTCCCAGTAACTTGACTTTAGAGTACCTCAAAACTCCAGACTTAGTCCCTTCTACTACACTGCATTTGATACTCTGCTATTTACCCTGTCTTTTAATACACTGCAACTTTTCCTAGGAAAGATACACTCAAGTTGTATGCATACATCTTGGAATGAGTTATGTATTTTAAGTCCTTTGATTTACCATTCTATATATGCCACATCAGTACTTTTATAGAAACATCAGTCGATTAATATTCTTACTTGAGAATTTATTTACTTTAATCTTGCATTTGGCCTTGTGTTGCTTTCACTCTTATTTATGTTTAAAGCACGCGCACACACACACACACACACACACACACACACACACACACACACACACACACACACACACACACACACACACACACACTCATATGGCTTACAGTGCATTGCTCATATAACATCAGTTTGTATCACAATTGCTCAGACATACTTGATTGGTATTTAGCTTGTTCTGATACTACAGCTTCCTGAGAATGAATGAAATAGGTTTCACACTGCCTCTTAATGATCACACCTTCTGTAAGTTGCATGGACCTCAGAGTGAGAATAATAAAATAGGGAGTGTGAAGCAAAGCCACCATACCTCTCCACCTCTTAGAGCAAGAAATCTGGACAAAGCCATAAATAATCTGGGGACAAAGGTCCAAAAATAGGGACAGTTTTTAAATATCACTCTTACAAACTTAGAAAGTTGATAGAATTACAGGTTTTAAATTAGCATGGATTTTTCTGAAGGATATGAAGTCTGACACTCAAATGTCTATCATTATTTTCTGACTTCAAGTCCTCAGCGATTTGCCAGCGATTTGCAGAAAACCTAAATTTTATGAGGAACATACCAAAAATATGAGGCAAAAATATGAACAGTCTGCCAAAATCTGGACAATTGAGATTTATGAAAAAAACATTTTTTATTATTATGTTTGATGTTGTGTCATTTGACAGTAACTTGATAAGCAAAACCACATGTTATGAATATTTTTGTACTCAGCTTGTCAGTGATGAAAATTTATTGCAGGAAGGCTGTGATCTGAGCTATGTTTCAAAGAGTCATGCTAGATCTCACATATATAATTATGTCTTACGCTGTTACATTGGACTTTTCTCCTGATACATTCTGCTTGTATTACCCACTATACTATCATTTTGTACTTGTCTGCAATATTAATTTTGGCTCTCTTATTTTCTGCCCACTTACTTCTTTTCAAAGACACTGCCAAAAAATGTTTACACTTTGCACTTTTTTTTCCTTCTCTGTGTGCTGCACACTTTGTGAGAACTGCCTGCAGCAATGGCTGCATTTTGATCTTTTACTGTCTCTCCTGCAGTCACTCACATGACATTTAACTCATTTATTTTCTACCGAACTTAAATCATGGACATTCTCTGTTTTAAATCTATCTCTGGCAATGTCTGGCTACCTCTAAAAATTCCCATTTCCTTCCAGGATCGTTAATTCTGCCACGTTTCAAATGGTAAGGGATTCATTTCTGAAACCCCAAGTCAGGTACTCTGCAGAGTGCCTTGATAACAAAGTAATTTATGCAGCAGACCAGGAGTCACATTTATCTAAAATGCAAGCCATGCTGGACTAAAAAACAGCAGGACTTACTGTGAGTGTTACCAAATGTAAACTTTGTATGACAGAAGACAAATATATAGCATGTGTGATTGGGAGTGGGTAATTAGACACAAAACAGAAGTAAAAGAAACAGTCGAAAACTGTCCTCTACCTATTGCCAAATGACTAATTAAAGGCGTTTTTAGGACTAGCGCAATATGATAGAAAATTTGTATCCAGATTCGTTAACTTTCCCCCTGTCTTGCAACACTTTACTACTGTGTGTTAACCGTAACGCTGGCACTGCCCCTACCCACAAACCTACACCTTACCTTATAAAAACCCTTACCCTAACAGTACTAGTAAAGTAGACACACACACACACACACACACACACACACACACACACACACACACACACACACACATGCACACACGCATGCACACACATGCACACACATGCACATACATGCAAACACATGCACATATGCACACACGCACATGTACACACAAACATACACACATATGCACACACGCACACACATGCGCACACAAACATGCACCCGCGTGCATGCACACGCACACATGCACGCACACATGCTTGCATGCACACATGCACATATGCACACACAAATGCATGCACAGATGCACGCATGCACACACACACATTCACACATATGCACATGCACACACACGTGCACACACGCACACACATGTGCGCACACAAACGCATGCATGCACACTTGCATGCACGTGCACATGCATGCACACACACACATGCACATGTATGCACACGCACACATGCACACACGTGCACACATGTACACACGCGCATGCACACACATGTGCATGCACGCGCACACATGCATGCATGTGTACACACGTGCACATGCATGCGCACACATGCATGCACACATGTGCACATGCACATGCATGCGCATGCACACACACGCATGCACACACACGCATGCACCCACACGCGCATGCACACACACGAATGCATACACCCACACATGCATATACACACACACACACACACACACACACACACACACACACACACACACACACACACACATGCACACACACATGCACTCACACACACGCACACTCCCCTCCCAAAGCATTATGTTAACCCTAACCTGCAAGCATTTGCATAATGCCACCTCTAATGCCAAAACTTTTGGCATATCTGAAAGATATGACATTAAAAAGGAATGTCGCTTACTGTAACTGCAAGCATTTGATCTTCCTGCTTTCAGCATCTCCTGCCATACCTCTCAGCTGTCCAGATTTTCACAAAATATCCAGATTTTTGCCTCATATTTTTGGTCTGTTCCTCATAAAACTTGTAGTTTTCTGGATTTTTGTGGCAAATCAATGAGGACTGAATTCACTAAATAATAACAGGCATTTAAGTTTCAGACTCCATTTCCTTCAGAAAATGCATTGTAAAACAAGAACTTTTATTCTAGCAACTTACTAAGCTTAAAAGAGAAATACTTAAAATTTGTCCCTATTTTTGGGGATTTGATCCCCCATTATTTTTGGCTTTGTCCAGATTATTTGTGCTAAGAGGTTAAAAACTATGCCTCCCACACTTGTTAATGAGTGATTTTGATCTATTTCCACAGCAGTACAATCTGTCTATAAACTGAGATTTTAACAGGGTAAACTGTGCCTCTATATAGCTAGATAGATAGATACAGACAGATAAAGCTATAACTCATTTGACTGAAAATTCATACTGAAACTCTGTTGCTCTCTCAAAATATTGAAAACTAAGAATATTGAAAACCCCTGGCTGTGGGAATCTGTCCTTTACAGACTGTTGCATGATCCCATAAATGGTACATATAAGTTGCAGGGGGTGGGTTGAGCAACATCCCACATGGGGGTGCCAGGGGGTTGTCTACCTAAATAAAATATATATATTTTTTTATATTATGGAGTTGTGATATTATGACACAAACCCATATAGACAGATATATACATAGATAGATCTATAGATACACAAACACACACATACATGCACACAGAATCCCTTTAGTTGACAGAAGACATGTGGACGAAATTGAACACATCGAATCCAAATGGCTAAAACTTAATTTAGTTAACTGCTGGTTTGTTTGCAATGTAATTCATTCAAATGTGACATAAATATTTGTAGTTCTATAATAAGTCAAATATGTAGAAATATATACAATTATAAGTTTTACTTGTCATTTTCAACATGGGGGTAAATGTTGCCTCTGCATAATCACTGCTGGTGTGGTTTCTGCTTGCACAACAAAACTGCGTTATTAGCGGCTCACTGTCTGTGGTATTTTCTCTTTTCTTCACTATTTTGCAGCCATGGAATTAGTATATCTACGTAAAGAGGAGGAGTGAAGGCAGTTTTCCCACTCTGAAAAAAAAAACGTATTTTAGATGTTTCCTTTGGATGTTAGAAAACTCCTAGCTAGTTTTAAAAAACTCCATGTTTGGCTTATACAAGTTATACCACAGAGGTATATAATATTGTTAAAAGGAAATGCCATATTCTGACCATAAGAACTGACTAATTATGTTCCTTCATTTATTTTTAGAAATATACATTAAAGAAAAACTTTGTTATAAGTCCTTGGTTAAAGACAAGGAAATAAAAGTTAATAGTACAGGAACAAATCCATGTTATAATTTAATTATTGTTTTTATATTTTTAAAATTAATGATTTTAAACATCCTGAGACTGCCTTTAGTTATAAGTTTAATTTTTATATGACATGCCTCGCCAGTAATTTAGTATGCATTGCTAACTGTCATAAAAAACATGTTTTATGTAGAAAAAACAAATAGACTATTACAAGACAGAATCTGTGCAAAATGAAGAACGTGATAATGAAATATACAGTGAAGAAAAGTATGGGGCATTGTTTTAATTTATGGTAATAAAGAAAACAAAAAAAATGATATTAAAGGAGAAGACACGATTAATACTACCGAGCAGGTGGAGATGAGATGGATAATCAAGATTAATTCTACAAAATGACCCTGTTTAAATGGTAGCTTCTGCTCTTAAAACTCAAGGGCTAAAAGTCTGATTGAATGTTTCACAGTCACATAATTTCAATTTTTACTTGAATGAGAGTATATATATATATATATATATATATATGTTTATTGATTCCCCTGATTGTTACATCTAGAAAAGTTTATGTAGTATGAAAGTGTTAGTGTCTCATTGTTTTTTTTTTTTTACAAGCTACAATTGTGAGGCAAGTACAACAAATTTATGCCTTTGATATTAAAAGACAACTTTGGAAATTAGAATCTATTTTAATTCTGAAGTTTAACACTTTAATTCTGTATGGAATGAATCAAGAATGTCAATGGAAATGTTTTCTTTAATTAATTTAAGTCTATGATTGGTTAATTTAGCAATAACCCACGCCTGGGTGTGGGTAATGCTGGATTTAGCCACGGTTGGCGTGGTTTGGTCATGAGGGCGAAGCCCAAGTGGCCAAACAAAGCCAACCATGGGTAAATCCAGCATTACCCACACCCAGAAGTGGGTTATTGCTATTATACAATGACATTATTTAAGAAAAAAAATAATTACTTTTCTTAAATAATGGCATTGTATAATGCCTCCTTGCTGCCCTTCCGCAGCTGTCTGGTATTATGCGGCAGTTCTGATGTACTGTGCATGCATATGCCTACGCAGTACATCAGAACTGTGGGCAAAAGCAACGGAGAAAGCAAGATCTCCGTTGCTTTTTACAAACTGTTTTCGCTATGTTAAATGGGTTTAACATAGCGAGACAGCTTTAAAAAAGCAACGGAGAATCTCTGTTGCTTTTTTTAAAGCTGTCTCGGTATGTTAAACCCATTTAACATAGCGAGACAGTTTTGAAAAAAGCGACGGAGAAAGCAAGATCTCCGTTGTTTTTTATAAACTGTCTCGCTATGTTAAAGTACTCTTTCAGAAATATTGGGGGAGTAGATGGCTGTATCTAAGGAAAATATTCTTTTTGATCTGGACCCAGGATCTGAATTGCCTAGACATAGTAAAGCATTATTAAGTCTAATTTAGTTGTATGGCAAAAAGACAATCACTAGAAAATGGAAATCAAGTACTTAACTAACCATATTCCAAATACTAAATAATTAATGTTGCAAAAGAGATAATGGATAGAAAGAGGGATCTTTAGAAAAGAGAAGGAGCAAATAATAAAATACACGCAAAAGAAAGTTTAGGAGAAGGAGTGTGTTTAAGAGACGGTAGGAACTGAGTAATTTATTTAATGAGAAACTGAAAGACAGTTGTTATACAGGCAAAAATATATAATGTATAATGTGGGTAAATGGAAAAAAGTTAATACGGCTTGTTTTATTTTCTATTAATGTATGTGTGCCTATGTCATAAATTACATTTTAATAAAGGTGTATAAAATATTTATTAAAATGCTTTATGATAATTCCCTGTCAAGTATAGCCTAACACGTATTAAAGAAATGTTATATGCCTATATTGCCTTAAAAGTTTTTTATTACTTTGTTTTATTATTCTTTGTTTACTATCTGTGATTAAGATCAAACTTGTTATGTTATAATTATGATGATGTTTGAAATGTCATGATTTAGGAAAATAAATTATATTTTTTGCTATTGAATTTCAATAAAGTTGAACAGATTATATAAAAAAAAAAACTTCATACTGTTGCTATTGCAGCCACAGGGATGGTGGCAGGGGTTTCCAACTCTATGGCAATGCCAGTGTCTAACACCTGTATCATTTTACTTATAGTATGCTGACCAGCTATGAAACTTTTGATCGTGTGTCTCAGCAGTAACAACAAGTTAAGCTAACAGTGCTTTTTACTTTATCATAGTCCTAGTATTTGCTACCTTTTGTGTTCACAAAGGCTTTTAAAGGTGAGAGGATTCTAACCTGGTTAACATGGGCTAAGTGACTAGGAACTCTAGGTTAAACAGGTTAGAACCCTCTCACCTTTAAAAGTCTTTGTGAACACAAAAGGTAAAGAATAGTAGGACTATGATAAGGTAAAAAGCACTGTTAGCGTGACCTGTTGTTACCACTGAGACACACAATCAAAAGTTTTATAGCTGGTCAACATACTATAAATAAAATGATACAGGTGTTAGACACTGATATACTTAAAAGGACGGCTTCTTTAAGAGTGTTCTTCTTCCAACTGGCACTAAGAACATTCAAAATTTTGTTGTACTGGTAAAATAATTGCTATGCAATGAAACAATTAAAACTGAGCAGTCTAAACCCATGAGAAATCTTATGCCAAATTCTAGTACAACATAATCTTAAAGGTGCAGTATATGTGTATGAAGAAGGCTGTAACTAAAAACGAAGCTGTAGTAGTCTGCATTCGTGGAGATAGGAAGCAGTATCACCTTAATCATGTAGAAATACAAACTGTGTTTGGGAAGGTAGTTCATTCTGTTGTTGTAATTCCCTAATTAGTACATGATATGATTACTGGGAAAGATTTCTCCAATTCAGAGATCTGTGGAGGAAATGAGAAAAAGCTAATCTGCTTAACAGACCACTTTATCAGCGTGGGGAAGGGAATCAGTAAGCGAATAAGCTTACAAGTGCACCACAGACTACTGATAAGGTAGTTATTAACCATGCAGGCTGACGGGATACACAGTAGCAGTAAATGAATAAGCTTACAAGTACACCACAGACTACTGATAAGATAGTTATTAACCATGCAGGTTGACGGGATACACAGTAGCAGTAAATGAAAAAGCTTACAAGTGCACCACTGACTAATTTATTTATTTATTTATTTATTTATATGTATTTGTTTTCTAGGCTAGAGCACTGATCTCCATTGACCTTTTTCAGACTTAGTCTGGGAGCACCGTCTGGTTAAGTGACTTGCTCAGAGTCACACAGTTAGGCAATGGAGGCTGAGGGAATCAAACCCTGGACCACTGGATCACAGGAAATAATAATAATAACATCCATTTATTAATCAAGTAGGTTTACTGGATACACAGTCCCTTTTCAGGAGTGACCTGGGAGAAATGTCTGGTTAAATGACTTGCTTAAGGTCACACAGTTGGCAACTAAGGCTGAGGGAATCAAACCCTGTACCACAGGAACTACAACTCAAAGCCTTAACCCTCTGTGCTGACTGCCAGGTATCCTCTGCTCCAATTGTCAGATGTAGCTAACCTGGATAAAAGGGGGAGAAACCGTCAGAAGCACTCATAAGACTATATGAACTTAACAAAGATGAATGAATAGTGTTTGTAATTCTCTAAGTTACAAAAATGTGGATAAGGATGCAGAAGGAGAGAGAGAGAGAGAGAGAGAGGAAGCACTAAAACCTCTTGGAGATATGTCAGCATACATGTGTGTCAGAGCGGGTCTATATTCGAACATCGAAGTGTTAAAACATCGAATGTTCTAATATCGACCCCTATTCAGCGAATGCTTGAAATAGCGAAGCTGCAGAACACCAAATATTTTCCTAAGGAAAGTATTCGGTGGACCGTTTCTGCGGCTTTGCTATTTCCCTGACTGTAGTGTGAAGGTGACGGACCAGGTTAAGGTAAGTGTGCAAACGGATCAAGGTAAGGTGAGTCTGTGATAGTTAGGGACCTTAGGGATAGGGAGCAGGTTAAAGCGAGTGTGTGATAGTTAGGGACCTTAGGGTTAGGGAGGGCTCCAGGCGAGTGTGTGATAGTTAGGGACCTTAGGGTTAGGAAGCAGGTAAGGTGAGTGTGCGACAGTTAGGGACCTTAGGGTTAGGGAGCAGGTAAGGTGAGTGTGCATTAGTTAGGGACCTTAGGGTTAGGCAGCAGGTAAGGTGAGTGTGCGTTAGTTAAGGACCTTAGGGTTAGGGAGTGAGTAAGGTGAGTGTGCGTTAGTTAGGGACCTTAGGGTTAGGGGTGGGTTAAGGTAAGTGGATAGCTAGTGGTGTATGTACGGTTTAGTGTAGGGTTCTGTGAAGTGTGTATGTGTGGATTATGTATTTTGGTGTGCTTGTGCTGTGTGTGTGTATTCTCGGAACAGCACATTTTTTCCCTTGGAAAAAATTCGCTGTTCTGAGCATTCCAGTATATCACATTTCGAGATTCCAAGGCCGAGCTTATGGTGTTCGATGTTTTGGAATTTTGATAATGTGATATAGACCCGACAGAGCAGCCTGCAATAGCAGACCTAGTGGAAGGAAAGCAATTACACACTAAAGCAATGCAACTTGAAAAGTTTTACAGTGCAGGGAGTAGAAAAGTCATTGCAGACTGAAAGTGTTTCAGAACAGGCAGTATAAATAACTGGCAGAATTAAATAGAAGGAATAACTCACTGAAGATAATGAAGTAGGAAAGTATGGGAAATGTACAATCTGCGTACAATTCTAAATTTCTGGGCAAGCCAAAACAGAATGTCTCCAAATGGAGAACTTTAAGTAGCAGGTATAAGCTGAGGAAGAAAAAACTCACCAGTAAGAAAAAGGCTTCACTAGTATAGTTTAGGAGTGAGAAACAGTACTTTGACAGAATTCAAAACCAACTTCTGTCAGTGTAAGAGAAAAAAACAAATAAGGGAAGCCTTTTAGCAATAAGTATCTGTAATTGCAGGAAAAAAGGTAAAACTGAAGATATATCCTTTGCACAGAGAGTCAGAAAATAACACGGGGAAGAAAAAGAAAGTGAGATGCTGTGTTCGGTCACACAGAGAGAGGGAGAGCAATCAAGAGAAGAAAAATAAATTGAAAGGATGGAGTTCACTTAGACTGATTCAGAGAGAGCAAAGTAAAGAAGAAAAGAAAAGTGTATACCAGGAGGCATGATAACCTTCCAACATCGCCCCAGTGAGGCCTGCTGAACCAAAATACAGGAACCTTAGAAAGAAGAAAGAGGGGTCTATGCATTGGACTCAAAAGGAAAGCAATTAGTAAAGTGAGTAAAGTAGAACTAGCAACTGACAGTAAAGAATATAGGTATTACATGCCCTTCTTCAGGGAAGAGTTAGACATGGAGTTCGCAGTGATGTGCTGGAGAAAATGAGGCAGTGCCTTCTACTTCATGACAGGCTGACCCTAGGAGAACTCCAGGTAATCCAGATAAAATTTGAAAAGGCACAGTGGCAGCATGACACTTTGAAAAGAGCAATGTAAAATATAGCTAGAAATGTTCCCACTTCTTATCCGTACTTCACTTTAGAAAACTACTATTGGGCAGAGTAAGTAAGGAAAGAAGGGAAATAGTATTTCAACTATCTGTGCCCAAACCTTTCAAAAATCTAATGATGAGATTCACACATAGTTATGTACTTGAAATGGACAACACTAAAGCATGGTACCTAGCAAGATTTTACTGGACGGGAATAATGAAAGAAGCTGAGAACTTCTCTGATGGATGCCATGAATGACAGAAGGCAGACCCTCACCCAGGCTTTGAGAATCCTTTGATTCTAGTGACTTTCGTAGAGGTACCATTTGAATGTACTGTGAAGAGCACTGTTGGGCCGTTGGTAAAATAAAGCAATGGATTTCAACACTTTTTGGTTATTGTCAACTATGCAGCTAAGTACCCTGAGATTAACTCCTTATGTAAGGTCAATGCAAATCTATACCTAGGGAGTTAATCTTGCTGTTTTCCAAAGTAGTAATACCCCAGACATCCGGAATAATTCACCAAATGTTACCCTTTTTTAAAGTCAAGCATACCCAATGTGCTGCTTCCAAACAAATGTGTTAGCGGAACATTTGAACTGATCATTAAAACCAACGGTGAAAACATTTTTGAAGAAAATGGTACAATTTGGGACCAGTTTATTACAATACCTCCCATTTGGCATTATTGAAGTAACACAAGCCTCAATGAGATTCAGTCCTTTTGAGTTATTATATGACAGGCACCCTCATGAACTCTTAGATATCATCCAACAAACTTATTAAGATGAGGAAACCCCACTTAAGAATGCCATAGCACACTGTAACAAGGTAGGCTGAAAGTACTGGTGCCTATCATATGGGAACACATGGAAAGGGCTTTGGCTGTACAACTAGGAGTACATAATGGAAAGGAAAGGCCCAGGAAATTCAAGAGTGGTGACCAAGTGTTAGTCTTTAGACCTCTACAGAAAAAAAAATAGTTAAGTGGAAGGGTCAATTTGAAACAGAAGGAAAATCAAATTACATAAACGACAGGGTTAAATAGACTGGTAAGAGAAGGCCAGAACAGATAGATCATATCAGTGCTCTGAAACTGTGAAAACAAGTGCAGACCTCTTTAGTTAGCTTAATGGCAGAAACTGATAGAATTGGTGAAGAATAAAAACTGACCTTGCAGTGTAAGATGATGATACACAATCTAAGCTACAGAAACAAGAAATGGGAGTGGGGGTTCTGTTAAGAAATAAGGCAGTATATTCTGAATTTGCAGGCAAAACAAACATGAATCAACATTGTGTAGTACAACTAAATGTATCCAGTACTTTAAATATACAGCCATTTATTATGTCAAAAGTGCAGGCGATATGTTTGCATGAAATACACTTTCCACATGCATATGTCCCTTTAAATCTGGAGGTATTATTTATATTCTGACTTAGAACTATAAATTTACTATGCACTATTCTATCCTTTACAGTGGCAGATCCAGGAATTTGAAGAAAGGGGTTGTCGCAGTCTGGAAAGTAGACCAGCAGGGTGGAGGTGGGGTGCCAAATAGATGGGTGGGGGCTGTGGAAAGATCACCTTAAACTGCTCTGACAACACATATGAAAGACAGCAATATACATTCAGTTGCATATTATTGTGATGTGGCTGTGATAGTAGAGGCAGGTAATTCCTTCCCAGCACAAAACATATTTATAGGCAGTACCAGCTCTTTCAAGGCATTCCTAGATGAGATATTTGGTTACTCATGCCAAGTCACAGTCCCCTTCAATGGTGTAGCTCATATATACATTATAATAACCTAGCAACAAGTTCCACTGAAGTTGGCATCACTATAGCAAGTACCCTAGTAAATGTCAGTGGGCTATGCAAGTAAATACTGATTTATGTGAAAACAATGAGGTTCAACTAAATAACACAAGTAAATCCCCAAAAGCAAATATTTGGTTCAGTTACATGCAATGTGACATCTGACACATACAATCTAACCATTTCTTCAGTATATGAGAGTCTCTAAAAGTCACTGCTATTACTTTTGTCTTCATTGTATTCAACTTGCAAACCGAGAACATACCAAACTGATCCAAAAACTTGAGCTAAAAACTTTAATTATCTAAATTTACCAGATAAATTGTCAGCAAAGAAATCTTTATTTATTTATTTATACTTCACAGTGCCATGCCATACCATACCATACCATACCATACCATCATCACTATCATCAACCCTCCCCTCCTTTTCCCCATTTTCTTCATGAGATTGAAGTGTTATGCAAATTCTCGCCACCTCTCTCAATTCAATGCCATTTTCTCATCTCCTTCAACAATCATGCCTAACTGTCACAGGTCACCTGTCACACAGTCCATCCATTTTGCTGACTGCCCTCACTAGCTTTTCTCTTGTCTTCTTGTCAGTCCCAAACATTCTTTACCAGATTGTCTTCTAGTTTTCTGTACACATGCCTGAATCACCATAATCTGTTCTCTTTTACCTTCTCTGCAACTGGAGCTAGTTTGGTTCCTGCTCTAATGCCCCCATTTCATCATTTGTCCCACAGTGTGCATTCAACCATTTGTTTCAGGCACTTTATCCCCATCACCTCTAGCTTTCTTATCTGCTCAAAAATAGAAGTTATCCCCAGCATCTTAACATAAGTACCTTCATATCATCCCATACACGGTACATGACATGTCCAAAGTCCACTTTAAATCTTGGATACATTCATAGAAACATAGCATCAATGTAAGTGGCACAGCAAGTAGCCTTTGGTGCAGAATACTATTTTATTCCTACACCATGTAGATAAATAATACTGCAGTGCAGCATATGTGGGGTGCTTTACTCCAGAGTGCATTGTCCTTTGAATGAGGTGTTAAATCAAGGTTCTACCTACTTGAGGTGGTGGTGGCTCAGGTGGATATAAAAGATCCCATGGCACCTACCAGAAAAGTCAGGGAAAAGTCCTGATGCCCTTGACCAAATTTCCCCAAGTAGTGTAAATACCACTTTGGGGTTCCACTGAAAAGAGTAGGACTAACCTGTCAAAGGATAAATAAATAAAATAAAAAGAAATTCCAGTCTTTCATACACACTGCTATGCTTTCAAGAAAAACAATTAAATGTCCTCATTATTTCTCTAAATCCTTTCACTAAGGTTCAAGGAAGTGGGTAAATTAAGACTGACTTTTTATGCTATTACAAATTGCACCAATGTAGTCATCCATTCCAGCATAACACCCTTGTACATCCACTGTGATATCTTCTAATGTCACAGAGCACTGGCTGCAAATCAGTAACATAACTCCATCTGTACCGTACACCATGAAAAGAACAAGCTACTCCCCAGGATCAATAGTTCCTTAACACTGCAGCATGTTCCTGTTCCCCTAAATGTGTGTCTTGCAGGGCTATAACAAAAGGCTCACATGTCCTTAAATAACACAGTGTTGTAAACCTTTTAAATGAATTATCAGTTCATTTACTTTAAGACACAAACCCAGAGCCAGGTCATGGTCAAATGGAGCCCTAGATCAGGGCCCCCAGAGCAGCCTCTCCTGCAGCGATCACATATCCACCCCTTAAAACAGCTTCTTCCCCAGCCATTCCAGTGTCCCATTACTTGGCTATTTCTCCTCAGTTACCGTAAACACTGTCAGTGTGCATACTGTTTTGTTACTTAGTTCTGCAATGATTACAGATATTGAAATAGAGTAGCACAACACCGATAGCCATTTGCTAAACAAACAATGTCGTCTTGCATAGAAAACAACATGAGCAGTAAACTTCTCTGCCCTTGAAACTCATATCCATTGAAACAGCATTAAAACCCACATTCATATAAATTGCATCTGGCCAGTGGAGAATTAAGTTTATCTTTGGGCTGTTTTCAAGCCATAGGCTCCTTGCACACATTTTAGGGCCATGCATGCATGTATTTGTCCCTTCATTCACCTTCCTGATTGTACTAAATTATATTCCTTGTATAATATGGCACTTGTAAGAGTGTTTTATAAATTTGTAGTTTTGAACATTCTTCCAGTAACCAATGAAACAAAATGTATAAACTAGCAATGACAAAAATGCCCATTTCAGAAAACGTCAACCATAAAAGACCACACACTGTCATTACAATCCACAAATAGCAGTCAATAAACACAATTGCTGCAGAGCTAAAAATCATGTGAATAATTCCACACTAAAGAGTTCTGTAACTAATGAAGAGGTTGCCACTGGCAAACAGCTTTATATTTCTGTTTCATCTACAAATTCAGTGTCTGCTGCCCTTGAATTAATTGCCTATGTTAAGGGTTGGGGTTTGGTATAATGGTTAAAGTAGTTACCTCACAGACAAGAGGTATCGGTTTGATTCTCACTAAGGGAAATTGGCTAGGCTTAAAAAGATCCACTAGGATATCTAGCCTAGTACTTACTTATGGGCCTACATTAAAAAATGGTTAAGCTGATAATATTGACAAAGCCACAACTGGTTCACAGTTATTAGGCATAGAACCCCTATCCCGCCTTAAAGTGCACCAAATAATCAGCAATCAAAAGGGCTCTGCAATATCAGCACTCATCTACATGGTGTGGGAGTAGAATCCACAGCCTTCTGTTCCTTAGGCAATTACACTACTAACACTGCTTTGAAATTCGACAGCGCAAACAGTGACTGCCATTTGCTAAACAAAGCAGTTAGATGCACCATTGAAAACAGACTTAGCATGAGCAACAGTAAACTTCTCTTCCTTTGAAACTCACAGTTCCATGAAAATGAACTGAAACACAATCTCGTGAAAATGCACTGAAACTCACAATTCCTTGGAAATGTACTGAAACAAACAATTCCTTTAGCAGTCTGGTGGTGTAGTAAATTCAGGTTCTTGTCCCCAGTGAAATCTCACAATTCCTTCAGCAGTCTGGAAGTTGGTGTACAGGATTCAGGCTCTTGTTTCCACTGAAGCTCACAATTCCTTCAACAGTCTGGTAGTTGATGTAGAGAATTCAGGCTCTTGTCTCCTGTAACCAAGTTACAGGGTCAACCCTGATCAAGTTAATTGACTAACCTACCCTTCCCCCCAACTAGGACATGGTTCTCTATTGCGATGTCGAACGCTTAGGTTGTTGAATGCTTAAACATCGGCACCTAAACGTCGACAGCTGACAATAACGAATGGCCCTTATTGGGGATTTGCCCTTTCCCCGATGTGGAGCGATCTCAGAGTTGGTATATTTAGTTAGGGGGTGTGTGGGGGGCACAGCCCCCCACTATGTTTTCATGTGTGTGTTTATTTTGGTTACAGACGGCCACGCAAATTCTTTCCCTAGGAAAGAATTTGATTATGTGGCCGTTCATTATTTTAACATTTCGACACTTAGGTGCCAATGTTTTCGGATTCGGCAACCTAAGCTGTCGATGTTATAATATAGACCCCTAAGACATTACATACCATACCTCTCGACCTCTTAGAGCATGAAATCTGAACAAAGTCTGAAATAATAGGGATATTATGGCCCATAATAGGGATAGATTTTAAATATTGCTCTTTTTTTCTTGGAAAGTTGTTAGAATAGCAGATTTGTATTTGCATGCATTTTACGAAGGATATGAAGTCTATACACACACACACACACACACACACACACACACACACACACACACACACACACACACACACATACACAGTGCCAGTTGCACAGCAGGTAGCCACTTGCCTTTGGTGCAGAAGGTTGTGGGTCCCACCCCAAACAGATCAATTGCTGACACTGTAGTGCAGGGTAAGAGGGGTGTTGTACTCATGAGTGTGCCATCCTTAGGATGAGATGTTGTGGTCCTATTTGTCTGAGTTGGTGGCATCTCAGGAGTAAGTATTAGGGCTAGCAAGCATTAATGAGATAAAGCAGCAGCCCCAACCTTCCACCTTACCTTAGAAAGACCCTTTCCATAGCTAACCTATTATACAAGACACTTAACTTACAAAACACACATGAACATAGACCCAACACTGCAGCTATCCTATTACATAACCCTTACTCTAACCCTAAGCCATACACACCTAATTATCTCACAACACTAAATCTTTTCCCTTACCTAAACCATCCATCCATCAATCCATCCATCCTCAACCCTTTTCCCATTTTTTACATGGGATCGGGGTGCAATAATCTCTAGCCAGGTTTTAAACCGCCGGGTCACTAGCCCTGCCTTGGTATTTCATCCGTACCACTCACTCGCACACACACTCGCACCTATGGTCAATTTACAGTGTTTGATCCACCTACTGCATGTCTTTGGCATGTGGTAGGAAACCGCACCACCTGGAGGAAACCCATGCAACTGAAGGGAGGACAGGTAAACTCCTCACAGAAGGCACCCCAGTCAAGAATCGAACCAGAGAACCTCTTGCTGTGAGGCAAAGGAAAAAAAAAAAGAAAGGGAAAAAAGTGATCACTTAAGAATAAACAGAACACTAATAAATACAAGAACAAAAGATAATCTGCTTTAGTTCAGAATCGTAGTACCATTCTTACGAAAATACTACAAGTTGCATAAAACTTTTCACATTTCCACAGACTTTATATCTTACTCACTTGCATACAACATTACTATTTTTTTCACTTCCATTTAATCACCTTAAATGTTAGAGAATCAATGCAAACCTTGTTAAAATGTTTAAGAACATGGAAACATGCATGCAGAAAATATGAAGAAGCAAAAATAAGAAAATAAAAATGTCACTTCATTGGCAAGTCAATGAGCCAATTAAGACAAACACTACCAGAATCTAGCCAGTCCCTCAGTTCCACCCTATTCTAAAGGATGTCACAATTATGTGGATAATGTCACCATTGCCACAATCTGTCAAAATAAACAGGCAACTAAATGAAGCGGTACACCAATAAAAAAGACATACAAAGCAACTCATTAAAGCTTTCTTAATGGGTTCATAGGTTAGAACTAGGCTAAATGCCCTTGTGAGCCATTTCAAGCCTAGCCGATTACCTCATGTGAGAATCAAAACTTGCACCTTGTGTTTATAAGGTAAACACCTTAATCATTATGCCATCCTCCTACCTCCCATGTACCCTCTGCATTATCCTCAAAATAAAGCAAAACTGATGAATATTTTGACTCGTGCTCTTTATTTCAAAATGCAACAACTAAGAAAACTGTACAAGGGGAATAATATAGGATAGGGGTATTCATCATGGTAGGATTTAGAAATGAGTAGCATAAATCTGGTCCTGGAGATGAAACCTAGCTAAGGCATGACTATACCCTACCCTAACATATATCCTTATGTCATATAATGTGCAACTCTAAAAGAACATTTGTTTTTTTTTATATTTTTCCATTGATTTGTCACACCTTTCTGTGCTCAAACTCCCTCATTATGGTTCCAAGTTTCTTCCTGTGACCCTGCAGATCTCTGACAGCAAATTGCTGGATTTGGATCCCTTCAGTCAACTGAAAGGCGATGGTCATCGACATGCAGAGCTCTCTATCACCAGAATTGGCTAGTTTAAATTCTGCGCGCAAGTGCGTAATGTATCTACATCCGCATTGATGTGTTTGTGTGTGTGAGAGACGCACGCATGATCCCCCTTAAAGGAGAAGACGCTGGCACCGCAGATGTAAACACATTCCGCACACATGATCGGAATTTTTATTTTCTAAATGCTTTTTCTTTTCTTTCTTTTTTCTGGTCTCCAGTTGTGTAGGTTAGCAAAAAGGGGGAGGCATGTGCCCTTGAGCCAAGGCCTAAATCCACCACTGCTTTATATGTCTCCCTCTTTTAAATGAAAAAAATTGAGTATTTATTAAGCTCTAAAAATTCCTTAAACTTGAAAAGAAAACTCCAATGCTGCTTTATAACTGTAGTAACTTTTTCACTTATCAAATCATAAGTTGTAACCATATAAATCTGTTTTTCATTCCTCATATTTTTCACTCTCCCCCTTCTTTCACTGTAAATATATGGTTGTTTTCCTTTCATAACCTTATCTAATGCAGTTTTAACTTCCCTTTCTTCATAATCCCTTCTTATAAACATGTTAACTGTCTTTTCCAATTCCTTTTCCAAAATATATTTTTTGTTGCATAATCTTTTAACTCTTATGAGCATTCCATACAGGAGAGACCTCATGAGGTGGTGTGGGTGGCAACTAGGTCCATGCAAAAAAGAATTGTTATCATTAAATTTCTTATGTATAGTTGTCTCTATTTCTACACCATCAGTCCCCTTTAGAATGACATCCAAAAAAATCACTTGAGTACCACAGGCTGATACATCAAATTATAAGCCAAATCTATTTAAGTTTAATTCAGCTACAAATGCATTCACTTCTTCATACCCACTCTGACAAATTCTATATATCTATAATATCGAAGAACATGTTCCCTGAAAAAACTATTTGTATATATGTACTCTAGTTCGAACAAACCCATCATAACATTAGCATACATGGGGGCAAAGGAAGCCCCCCATGGCCTTGCCTTGTTTTTGATGGTATAGTGTCCCATTGAATTCAAAATGTTATTTTTCAAACAGAATTCAAGTAGTTCCATAATGATTCAACATTGTATTGAGACCATTTCAAGAGAAAAAGTGAATGTAAAACCTTACAGAGTACCAGAGTTACAGAGAAAGTCTGTATAAGAGGATGGAGGTGATAGAGGATTTAGTAAGAAAGTGGAGCACAAAGCCTGATGGAATATCTGGGATATGTTATGATTTTAGGAAGATGAACAAAATTTGGAATTTGACAGTTGGTCAATGCCTAAGGTTGGAAGAATTAATAGGTGGAGAAGGCTAGGTTCTTGACCACATAACACCTGAGAAAGGGGAAATGACAAATCAGTCTAACAGCTAAAAACAGTGAAATGAATACAGAGAACTTATTCTAATATACTGTTCTTCCTTTTGGGCTACATGGTACTCCTGCAACCTTTCACAGATTAATGGACATAGTGCTAAAGCCCATGTCAAATACGCTACTGCTTACCTAGATGATCTGATGATGTCATGACATACTCTGAGGACTGGGACTCTCATCTAGATAAAGTACAGGCTGTAAAAGATTCCCTGAGACAAGACAAGTTGACTGCTAATGCCTCCAAGAATAATTTAGTTGTGACAGAGATAAAATAAATATGAAGGGTAATTGTTAGGCTCTAGAAAGAAAAACTAGTAACACTGAGAAGCTGGTCTCTTCCAAGCACTAAGAAGCAAGTGAGGGCATTAATTGTGTTAGCTGATTGGTATCCACACTTTGTACACAATGCCGCATCATCAGAGTGCCCTCTTACAAATCTGACAAAAGGGACAATGGCCATTAAAATAAAATCAGCATTAGAACCAAATAATACTTAATTATTTGAAGGTTGAATGTTCAGAAGCTGTTTTTATCATCACCAAATTTTACTAAACCCTTTAGTAGTGTATACCGATGCATCATGGGTAAGTCTGGGTCAGTACTTTCACAGGACTTTGTGAGAGAAGAACATCCTATAGGCCTTCTAAGTCATAAATTAAGTAGATCATAGATCAAGTATTGAGAAGGAATACTTGACAATCATGTAGATGTTATTGCCACTATAATACTGTCTACTTGGCAGGATTTTACATTGATCTTAGACCATGACCCCACTAATGTGGCAACTTTAACAACAGGATGGGAACACTAATCTTTGTTGGGGGCACCTTCCTTGTGACCATTTAAGCTTATTGTAAAACATTTGTCAGGTTCAACCCACCACAATTCAGATGGTCTGTTAGGCTCACAGCCCATCACGTGTGCCTAAGGCTGAGAGTTTGAACCTGGTGGGTCAGTTGTAACATAAAGTGGTGGTTCTTGCCCTATAATGTTTCAAAATTATGTAAATAATGTTGTTGCAAATATTTGTTTGTCTTTTCCCGGTTAGGGGTCGCCACAGTGGAACTCCAGTCCTCTAATGATTGGCAGTCAATTTTTTTATGGTGCCGAGTTGCCAGCCCGACGTCCAACCTTTAGCAAAGGCACGCCCATTCATGCATGTCTTTTGGAGGCCACTCAACCACAGGGAGGACATGCAGACTCCACACAGAAGGCACTCCAGCCAAGAATCGAACAGGAGAACCTCTTGCTGTGAGGCAACAATGCTACCGCTATACCACCGCAGCTTAATGTTGTTGTAAATAAACTGTTTTATTAATAGTGAATATCTTGTAAATAGTATGGGACAGATGAACAAAAATACTTAGAAAGATAGATGTGATAAAAGCAACCCACAGTATTAGAACAGGTCAGGATCTATCACACACTATTGCAAATAATAAGCTAAAGATACCAGCACAGGCACAGCACAGGCAGAAAAAATAGATGATATGCAGATATATATAAATGAAAAATACAAAATAAGCAATTAATCAATGACCCAAAAAAGTTTTATAAAGAATTGGGAAATAAAGCAAAAGGAATAGAAACACCACTAAAAAGAAGAAATGGACAAGTTTTGCAGAAATATCTATGAAGACACTGTCGAACATAATAAAGATGCTGAATGGATAGAAGAAGTAAAAGAAACAGTAAGAAGTTCAAATTTACAGGATATGAACTGTGATGAAGTAAAGGCCAAAGAAAATGAAACAACATTAAGAAAAGCTCCTAACTGTAAAACCCCAGGCCCAGATGCATTACTTAACTTCTAGCTAAAAGTATTAGCATCTTTACATGCAAATTATCCTAAAAATTATGGACAAGTAACTTGCCTTCAAACAATGTATGAACTGTGCACTGGAAATGATGCCGACAGTGTAATAGTCATTTAGAAGAAAACTCAATTGTGGCAATAGAACAAAAGGGTGACAAAAGAAAGTCATATGGAACAAAAGATCATTTGTTGTTAAATAAAGTCATAATGGAGAATTGTGACAAGGGGACAAATCTAAATAATGGCATAGAGATTACAAAAAAAAAATTTGACAGTATCCCACATTCACGGATAAAGGAGTGCTCATGTATAAGATGCACCCTATATTGATCAGTTACATTACAGTGACCATGAAACAGTGGCAAACCCCTTTGCAGCTAAGCCATGATAAGGGGCAAATTATTCTCCTAGGGATAAAAATTCAAAGGGGATATTCCAGGGTGGCTCTTTGTCACTGTTGCTCTTTTGTCTTGCCCTTAACCCATTAAACTGTCTACTTAACAGATTAGGCCATGGTTACAATTTGCCTCCCAGAAAACAATGAAGTGTAAAGACTTCTCACCTTTTTTGTGGATGATTTAACATTATATAGTTCATCACATAAGAAGTAGTCAAAACTTTCTCAGATGATATAAGAATGTCATTTGGTCTTGATAAATGTGCAAAAGTAACATTTAAAGCAGGAAAGCTACAGGAGAAAGAAAATATTAGTCTGGGACAGGAATGTGATATGAAAGAACTTGAGCAGGAGGGAGTATATAAATATTTGGGAATTGATGAAGGAGCAACAGTAAAACATGAACAAATGCAAACAAAACTCAGTAAGGAATATTTTAGAAGACTAAAATTAATACTGAAACCAGCCATAATATCTAGGAACAAAGTCCAAGCTACAAACCAATTTGCTCTTCCTGTTCTAATTCATGGTTTTGGGTTGACTGACTGGTCCCTAAAGGTATTGTATCAGTTGAACAGTAAAACAAGAAAAATGCTTCAAGCTGTTATGATAGATAAGAAACAGTGTATACCGAGATTATATATTCCTCATTCTGAAGGAGGTATGGACCTCCTTGAAACTGATTTCATGTATAGATCTGCAATTGTAGGACTGCTTACACATCTGTTGACCTCATCAGATCCAAACATAGTGAAAGTTTTAAAATGTGAAGAGAACAAATCTAAGATGACTTCCCTGCTTAGTTTAGCAAAAGCATGTCAGTGTCAAGCAGGAATGGAAACCAGACCAGAAGGAGTCATAAATCCGTCAGCAACTGAATGTGCCAAAAACAAAAGAAAGAATATAAGGAGAAGGATCAGATGAGAAGACAAGAAATGTGGAAAAGGCATAAATATAGTTGCAAGTACAGAAAACTTCTGGAACAACTTCATGTTGATCAGGATCTGATGCAGGAATGCTTAAGGTGAGGTGAATTTAAACCAAAAGATGAAAGGTCAATATTGGCAGCCCAGGGTAGTGGACAATGGACACGTTGATTTACAAAGTCCATTGAGCATGTGGGAGAAATAGACAATTGCAAGTTCTGCAAAACAGAACTGGAAACATTCGCACATCTTGTTGCTGGGTGTGATACACTAATGGCAGAGGGCCTGTATAGTGAAAGGCATAGTAATGTGACAAGACTGTTGCATTAGATTATGCAAACATTACAATATTGAAGTAGCTGAGAAGCACTGGAAACATGAGCTACGAAGCATTATAGAAAAGTTTATATCACATGGGATCACCCATTACCAACAGTTAAAAAAACAGATATGAGAAAACCAGATATAGTAGCCCATGAAAAGAAGAAGAAAGTTGTATTGATCATTGAAATTGCTACACCCAATAATTTCAGTGCCTTACATACAGAGAGATACAAAGTCATAAAATACCTGGATTTGCAGGTAGAAATGAGAGCAATACAAAAGAAGGACACCCAGTTACAATAGTAGTAGGAGCAATGGGTCTCATAAAAAGAATATACTGTTTTATTTAGATATGCTACCAATACATGTAAAGCCATTTGAATTGCAGAAGGAGTCAATTCGGGGCACATTGCTGGTACTGCAAAGAGCACTTTTGGATAATATCAAAGACTGAAATACTAATCTCCAGACTCCAACTACCTAAGAATGTTTTACCTCTTTAAATTATTTGTATAACCCTTCTATTTGCTCATTTGACTTTGAATGTAATCCTTTGTATTCTGATCTCCTGTTGTTTTTTGTCATAACTACCCTCTATGGAGCTTTTCTCCCCGGGCCTCTACTGAAAATGGACATGTATCCAGTTAGACTAGCCCGGTCAACAAATGTAAAATAAAATAAATAAAATAAAAAAAATAAATAATCTCACGAAGTTTAATCATAGTTTGACTTTGGAATGGGGCCATTCTTGTCATGATATTAGAAACCCAAAAGACCTGGAGAAATTAAACAGCAGCAAATAGTGTCATATATATAGTGTTTTTTTAATGTTGTATTTCCCTTTAGTCATTGGAAACTTGGGTCATGAGAACTTGAGCCCATACAAATACACTTTTGTGGTCATAGCCTGCCCCTGCTCCCCCAGCCTCATCTACTGTTATGTCAATGCCCCTGAAATAGTTAGGCTGTGGGCATAAGACAAGACATGTAGAAGACAATCAGTTGTGTGGATTTGTTGTGCATAGAAATAGCCTAAGGAATGCATAGCTTCATAGATGATAACTAGCCTAATTGCCCTGAACGGCCATTTTAAGCCTAGCCAATAACCAAAATGAGGATCAAACCCTGTACCTTATGTCTATGAGGGAAAGACTTTAACTACTATAACAATCCTGCCACCCCACTAGCTTGACAGCTGTGTGATTATAACATTACATGAAATGCTCAAGTCTTTCATTTCTGCACACAGTGGTTATGCAAGATTTGATGAATCAAGCTTCACTTTCTTTACTTCATCGTCACTCCAACATCCGCATTCCCAAATCAGTACAATTCTTAAAACATAGAGGTTATAAATAATCACTTTTAATTGCATGCCACACACTACTCTTCTTCCTTCAAATCGTTTAAGGCACTTTCCCTTTGCATGTTCCAGACCCGAGAATCACAGTTCCGCCCTTTTTGCTGCTGCTTTCATGTTCACATCCATGAGAGATGCAACCATATAGCTAAGCTCTCTCAACTCAGTACTGGCGTAACCAGTCAGGAGGAGAAGGAAACCACACTCACTACAATTCCAGTCTCACATAGACCTACCACGACAGCAAACCAAACACATAAACACACAAAAACATACTCGGAGGCTCTAAATAAAAATCTTCCTCAGCAGCAGAGACCTCCAAAGCAGACACCCAAGCAACCGCTACCCCAAAACAAAACACATACAACACATAGCTCATAAAACCAGTGTGCCGAACAGTCACAGCCCTTAAGGCTAAACAACACACCTGATACACTTGTAATAGGTGACTCTATCGTCAGGCACACTGATGTCCCGCTCACCAGGCTGAACAAGGAGAAGTTCACGGTGAGCTGCCTGTCGGGCGCTAGGATCCACCACATAACACAAGCACTCAGGTCACTCCAAGGCAAGTGCAAATATGACTCAGTCATTGTCCATGCTGGTGTGAATGACCTGAGACATACCTCCCTGGACTACATGAAAAGAGACATAAAGGAGCTCTCTGAGCATGTAGCCCAGGCTGGTATGACCCTGACCTTGAGTAGCATCTTACCCTCACCAAGAATGATGCCACAATATGAAGACAAGATGATCAATTTCAACAATTGGCTTAAGTATTGGTGTCATTCAAAGGGGATCCAATGCCTGTCAGCCTGGGATGACATGCTCGACAAGCCACAATGCTTCACTAGGGATGGCTTGCACCTGTCACCCCTGGGCTTTCGGATATTGGCAAAGGCTCTTGCTACCCCCATAGTGCCTTTTTTAGGCAAGGCTCAAATGACAAACCCACCTCCATAGGTATCACAAGGGATAAGAAACTAAGAGTAATGCTACTCAATGCCAGAAGTCTAAACCTCAAGATGCACGCACTCTAAACTCTCCTTAGCATGGAGAACATCGATATCTGTGCAGTAACAGAAACCTGGTTCAAGGCTCCCAAGAGCACCCCAGCACTACCAGGTTATACCTCATACCATATTTTTCAGCCCCAAAACTTGGACCGAACCACAAAAGGAGGGGGAGTATCAATATTTGGCAAAGATACCCACACCTTCAGGTTGGTGGCACAGCACGAAGCATCAGAGACTATCCATGTGCAACTAACAGTGGGTAAAACTGCCTTCCAGTTTATAGCCTGCTACAGATCACCCTCCCAAACCCAGGAACCCCATTTGGCCTTCCTGAGAACACTGGAAAATATGAAGGTCTCTCCAAACACCATTATATTGGGCGACTTCAACTACCCAAACATAGACTGGGAGTATTACTCTAGCTCCAACACCCTAGCCCAAAGGTTCCTAGAATTTATAAACTCAAATGCTATGGAACAACTTGTTACCACTCCCACAAGAGGGGAAAACATACTGGACCTGATCATCACCAACATGGGGACTCTATGCTCCAGACCAGAAGTGTATCCCTCATTGGTAAGATCAGACCATAAACTAATCTCACTGGATATTCACATCCCGACTCCACCCCCTGCCCTGAAAACCACAGTGAAAAACTTCTCTAATGTAAATTTCACACTCCTCAAAACCGAGGTGGAATCCTTCAAAGCCCCCGGGACTGTGGAAAATATGGCCCAGACCGCAGAATCCTTTATAAATGCATTCTATGAACACCTTCAGGAATGCATGGATCATGCAATCCCAAATAAAACCAAGTCCCAATCCTCCAAAGGCAGACGTCCTGTCTGGTGGACCCCAGCCATAAACAAACTATACAATAGAAGGAGGAAGCTACTACATGATAGAGCAAAATCCCAAAAAAGGGAAGGCATCTCTGATCAGTATTAGCAAAAAACTACGGGCACTCATAAAATCGTCTAAGGCCAGCTTCGAGAGAAAAATTGCACAGGACACTAAGGATAATCACAAGGCTTTCTTTAGTTATGTTAGGTACATGGGTGGGAATTCCCAGATATGCTCAGAATTAGTCCAAAATGACAACAAAATACACCGAACACACAGACATTGCCAACATCCTAGCTATCAGGTTCAGCACAAACTTCTCCCCCCCTCCCCACCAAAAGGGCAAATATCTATCCCAGCAGAGTGCTGACCCCCTGACATCTCAGATGCTCAGGTAAGAGCTGCCCTCTCCAAAGCAAAAAACACAGCATCAATGGGACCAGACGGTGTCCCGGGCTGCATCCTGCATGAACTCCAAGAAGAGCTAAACCCAAACATAAAACTACTGTTCAATCTCAGCATTACTACAGGATATGTACCCAAAGAGTGGCGTACAGCAACAGTGGTCCTTCTCCACAAAGGTGGTGCCTCAACGGATCCTGGAAACTATCGTCCCATATGCCTGACTAGCTTGGTCTGCAAAGCTATGGAAAGGATCATCATGGACCTCATAAATAAAGATATTGGGGACCTACAGACACTGGATCCTACCCAGTTTGGCTTTGTTAAGGGCAGATCCTGCCTCTTAAACCTGGTTGATTTCTTTGAAACAGTCACTAAGGCCATTGACAAGGGGAAGGTGGTCCACACAGCCTACCTGGACCTTGCAAAAACCTTCGATACAATACCCCACTCAGGCATTATAGATAAGCTCACCAGCTTAAATATAAACCCCTATGTCACTAGATGGGTTGCGCACTGGCTCAAGGACAGAACCTACATGATTAGAATTGCTGGAGCCATGTCAGACTCCAAACCAGTTACAAGTGGTGTCCCACAAGGCTCAGTCCTGGGACCTCTCTTCTTCGGTATATATTTCTCGGAGGTACAGGCCAACACGGAAGGACTGTGGCTGACCAAGTTTGCAGATGACTGCAAACTGGGCGCCATAATCGACACTCCAGCTGACACAAACATCCTCCAAAAGGGCCTCATAGAAACAGACAACTGGTGCCAGAGCCATGGCCTCAAGCTAAACACCAAAAGGTGTATAGTCATCCCATTTGGCAAAAACAAAGTGCCCACAAATTACCACATATGTGGTAATCCATTAAGTATAGAAGAAGTAATTAGGGACCTGGGGACCCAAGTTGATAGCAATCTCTCATTTGACAACCACGTGGCCAAAGTGGTTAGAAAAATATTTTATATAGCCCACCTAATCATGAAGGGATTCACATCTAGATCAGGGGAGGTCATTGTGTCTTTTTACTCATCCCTCATCAGGCCCATAATTGAGTACAATGCCTCTTTTGGGATGTACCTTACCAGACACCTGCAGCAACTGGAAAGACCCCAAAAGTACCTCACCAAGAGGATCAAAGGGCTCAAACAGATGCCATATGCTGCCCGGTTAAAGAGACACCAGCTCTACTCAGTAGCATACCGCTTGCTCAGAGGCGATCTGTGCCTGACTTATAAAGCCATGTCCAACCCGGAATTAATGGACACGCTGCACCTCAGAAAATCCAAATCCCATCAAGCTACGCGCTCGAGAGAATTGAACCTCAGCACTGAAATAAATAGGACATGCTGGAGGGACAGATTCATAACCCAGAGGCTCCCTTCACTCTGGAATAAAATCCCAGTCCAGGTTAGGCAGAGTCCCTAATTGACTCTCTTCAAGAGGAATCTTGATGAGTGGATGGGAGATCGTAGGTTTACCTCGGGTATCACTTCTGTGTCACTGTTAGACAGAGGCACAGTATACTAACCTCGAAAAAGGGCATAGCAAAATTATTTTAAAATGGGTGGCGAAAGCCAAACACACTCTGGCTAGGCTTATAAATGCCCTAGGGCAGATAGCCTAGTATGAACCTATGAACCTATGAACCTATATAGCATTTTAAGACTAGTCAAAACTTCTCATGCTTTACTAGGTTATCATTTTGAGATTCTGAGGGCAAGCTTACAAATAAAATCATCCACATGCTCATTTACTTGGCCCATTTTGATCCGATTTAAATACTGCCATTTGCTTTTCCTACCCATTTAATACTTAACATAGCCAGCAGGACAGCTTGACAAAGTAACTCATCATATATGGGTTTGTGGTTCTTAAAAATCACCAGGTCTGGGATCTCTTGGTTATTTTAATGATGTTGTCTCTTTATTTCTCAAGATACCTTGTAATAAACTGCACTATACAGATCACCTGGAGTTAGGAGGAAACTGTAGGCCTCTCTAGGTCCTCATTTTTTAACAGCAATACTACAAATATGCATTCATTTATTCAGTTTAGTTATAATTGTTTAAATGATGTGCTTTATGTTAAATTAACATTTATTGTGACCTTTCTGACCACCAATTCCATCCTAATGGTTGTATTATCTGTCAAATTGTAACCCCGTGCTGAATCTGAAAATGTCCATCTTGTTCAGTATTGTACCCGATTAACAAAGAAAGATGAATAAAAACCTTTCTCTTGCTGTTCCACTCTTTTATTCACAGGCAGCTACCCAGAGAACATCCCACTGACTTAGCCTACCTAAATAATGAACTGAGTTTCAGTTTTCTACTATTGCCATTACTATTTTGTTATAATAATGCTACAAAATGTTATTGTGATCCTTTATAACAAATATAATTATCTTGCACCGTTCCTCATTGACATGACAGCACACAGTTTAGATACATTATGGGTGTTGATTTGGATTCATTGCTATCCCATAAAACCACAACTAGCACTGTTGTCTGCTTGCTGGAATCCCACAGCATTCATTGAATTAATGTTGTCTGACCTAAGTTGTTGCCATGTCTAGAGAACTTAAAACCTGACAACAAGCCGGCTAACATGTAGTTAACCTGCAGCAGCAACTAAAACAAGCTTTAGTGAGAAAGAAACACATTTTTTAAGATTCAGGCTTCACGGTTTCAGGTTTTGCATAAATTAAAAAAAATGTTTTAGACTTGGTCAATTTATGTTTGATCTTTTATTGTATGTGCTTCAGAATTTTAGCAGACTGTTTTTTTCCCCAGCTAGCTAGGATAGTTTGAGATTTTCAAAGTTATTCTTTATTAAAACATTAGTTGATACTAAATGGCATGTTTTCCATCTCCAGTTTCCTTTCCTGGTGTCAGACTACATTTAAAAAGGAAAAGTAATATGAGAGCTATGAGCTGTATAAAAGTACTTTAAAATGAAAGCGCATGCCAGATGTTGATGTTGGCTCACAAGTACACATCCTGATACATTAACCTTACAAATGCTTTTACTACCTGGCATCTTAATTAAAAAAAAAAAAAAACGACAGAAGCCTGCCATTACTAAAAGGCAACAGTCGCTAAAATAGAACTCTTATAGTCAGCACTGGAGAGATCCCAAAGTGTGCTCACACTACATTATAAGTACATTGTGTCTAATTTTACATCACTGTAGGCTGATGTTTTCTTTAGTAACATACCCCAGAACTGTCAGCAGACGAAATTGGAAATATATTTCACTGCTAAAAGATTTAGCAACATTCAGAGCCAGTCAGAATTCATACAACTTACATTTTTTTGTGAGCTGGTCCCTGTACACTCCATAAGCTAGAAGCAGTCAGACAAGGTTACAAGTAATTCCAGTACAAATTATTAAAAAATACCAAAACTAAATTTATAAAATACAAAATCTGTACGGTGGTTCCTATAGCTGCTTACAGTTCTGTTGCCATATACTGTTGCATTTCGGAATATATGGAATAAAGAAAGATGATATCCTTCAAGTGCCAAACAGAGCTTGTTTTTTTTTTTCTTTCGGTTCCTAGATGAGAAGCTTTCTATGTGGACTTTAGGACTTTACATGTTCTCCCTTGGTCCCTGTGGGTTTCACTGGGATCACCAGTTTTCACCTACATCTCAGAAACATGCAGCATGTGAAATGGTGAAGTGTTGAACTTCCCCTAGCTTTGTTCCTGCAAATGATTGCCATCTCATCCAGGAATGACTTCTTGCCTTATATCCATTGATTGCCTTCATAGGTTCTGGCACCCTTTGACCATGAACTCGCTAAATGCACAAGGAAAATGGACGAATAGATAAAGAAGTACCTTTGGAACAACTAACATTCAGACACTTTGCACAATATCTACAATATCTGTACCAGGACTAAAAACACTGATTTTTTCCAGGGCATCATGAAGCAAAGCAGGTCACAGAGCACAGCTTTTTTCAGTCATAACCTTAGGTTGCATATCTCCCAAGTAAAAAGATAGCCTCAAATTAGTTATGTCATATCACTCAGGAAGTATAAAGAATGAATATTCCTAATCCTGAACAATACTTACCCCAGACCACTGTCCATGTGCGTTGTTAGTGACTAACACTACCATCCTTTGTCAACACCAAAGTGTATGCTGCAGCCAGTCCCAGAACCATATGTAGTGTTATCTGAGGTAATTATTCCTTTCAGGTAAGTGTTGGATTTGTTTTTCAGGCCTATGACACTACATTTGGTGTTCTGATATAGTTTTCATTTGACCATTCTTTCATACTTTAGTTTCTCTGAAATGCAAATACACACATATTTATGTTCTTTGCATCTGCAGGCCATAGTTTTCCTTTTATTTTTGAGTGTACTGCTAGCTGTCAGTATGCACATCATATGGTGTCTATGACTTATAATAGGCATCTGGCTTTCATGACGATTTGTGAATGTGCTGCTGGGATGTTAGAGTTTCTTTTGCACAAGCAGTACTCTGCCCTACACTTGGCTTGGTACCGTAAATCTAGTTTTGCAGCAGATATGTCAGGTAACATGATTGAAATCTGGTTGCTATGCAGTCAAGCAGTAGTATGCCAAACATATATGGGGCATACTTCATGACAGAAAGAGACTCACATATCTCACTTTTAATCAAGTCTTTGCTCTGAAATCCATTACTTTCATTTGTATGAGACCAGTACAAGGAAAAGGCACAATTTCTTAAACCTTCCTTCCGCCATAATTCAGAACCAATTATACACACCCAACCATACAAACGACCATATTCAATGCTCTTACAAGGGACACTTCTAACAACATTAATGCTGTTCTCTGCAGCATTTTCTTTTTATATTTATATCATCTGCCTAAAATTCTGCAGATATTTCAGCCAGTTCTGTCCAGTGCATGTTTTGAAGCTGTTTATACACTTATCTAATACTCTGAAAAATGAAAAAGTTGGCTAAGGAGGGATGACAGTGAATGATCAATACTTGTTAATTCTTCCTGAAGGAAGGGATATTGGCAGAGTTCCAGCATAAAAGGTCCACATGGGAGAAGGACAGGGATTGTTGCTGTTGTCCTAGGGACATGGGGGGCATGAGCCTGGAAAGGAATGCAGACACTCTAGTGGGGTGTGCAGATATATGGAAGCATGCACTGACAAAGGCCCAACATAGCAAGTATTGCATCATATTTTTCAGCCAGTATAAAGTGTGTGTGTGTGTGTGTGTGTGTGTGTGTGTGTGTGTGTGTGTGTGTGTGTGTGTGTGTGTGTGTGTGTGTGTGTGTGTGTGTGTGTGTGTGTGTGTGTGTGTGTGTGTGTGTGTGTGTGTGTGTGTGTGTGTGTGTGTGTGTGTGTGTGTGTGTGTGTGTGTGTGTGTGTGTTGGTGTCCATAATGTAAACGGAAAGATTCCATGTACAGGATGTAAAACTGACACCAGGGGCTGTAAAAGTGCACTTACGGTGAGAGAAATAGTATAGTAGACACAGATATATGCAAAATATCCACTGTGTGTCCAAAACCATATGGAAAATAATTTAAATTAATTTAATTTTTTTTATACTCGGGGTATGTTTGTGTGGCATGCCACAGTGCGCAAACATGCTTTTATGAAAAAAAAATAAAAAAAGGTTTGAAAACCAGATTTATTAGTATGTGACAAAAATGCATTATAGGACCCTGCATGGAGTATGTATAATGGTAGACTGTTGAGGTTGATAATGAAGCAGGCCCTGGAACCATGTAGTTTCCAGGTATTATGCAGGGATCTGTATACAAATGGACTGGGTTTACTGAATAGCACAAATGAGTATCTGTGTCCGCAGATCCCATTGGTGTAGGCTCAGAACTGTGTTGGTGTCCACAGAAGAGGTAGCTGGCATCAAAAGGGGGTGTGTCCACAGTCCTTTAAGCTCATTGGAGTTCAACAGCGCCTGTTTGCATGGAGCGAAGCACTGCTCAGCGGGGGAGTGCGCAGTGACTGCTAAGCTTTGTTTACCTCTGAGATGCATATTTTAGAGGTTTTTAGTGTGTTTGCATGGTGCTCCTCTGTGCTGAGCATGACCGGCCATGGAGGGGTGTCTACTGAATGCTTAGCATTGTTTATCTTTGCTGCGCATGTTTGCATGGCATGCTGCAGTGCTGAGCAAAGAAAGCTGCCAAAAAAAAGTGGCTGGGAAAGCCAATGATATATTAATTACTGATGACCCCTGTTGCACTTAAACTAGGCCTTAATGATGTACTTAGCAGGTGGAATACATCATAGGTAGCCAATCACACAGGCAGTACCTAGGACAGAGCACTATAAAGAATGCATACACCCTACAATCTGTTTTTCCCCCATACTCTGCACCTACACCCTACAATCTGTTTTTCCCCCATACTCTGCACCAGCGGAGTACAGACTTGGTAATTTTAACTGAGGGAATACTAGGGGCTGCTGCAGGTCTGCTACTTGTGTATGTGTTGGATGCTGAGGTTAGTGATGATGCCGCTGCTGACAGTATGCCCAGACTGAGAAGGAGAAGAGTGTTTAGGCCCAAGGTAACCTTCCAGGAGCTACATGAGCTGGAGATTGTAGAGTGCTACAGGGTGGACAGGGACATACTACATCAACTCACTGAGTTCTGATGCCCTCAACTCAGACCCAAAGCCAACAGAGGGGAACCCATCCCAGTGGAAAGAAAGGTATGTGTTGCCCTTAGGATACTAAGCTACAGGTACTTTCCAAAGACCAATTGAGGACATGATGGGGGTCTCACAGGCATCAGCATTCAGGGTACTCCACCAGTTCCTGGATGCCATGCTACCACATGCCAGTGAGCACATTTATTTACCCCACACCCCTGAAGAGAAGGCCAGCAGTATGCAACTCTTCTACCATGTAGCACACTACCCTAAGGTACTGGGTGCCATAGATGGCACTCATGTACACATCAAGGCATCACTTGGTGAGGAGGATAGGGTCTACATCAACCACAAAGGGTATCACTCCATCAACTGCCAGGTCGTGTGCAATGCCCAGGGCATTATCATCAGTGTGTGTGCTGGCAGCCCTGGCAGTTATCACAACTCCCATATCTGTCACCCATCACAGCTGTACCAGATGTTTGCTGGGGGGGGGGACATCCCATATGGCAATTTACTTGGGGATGCTGGCTATGCACTGGAAGTGTGGATGATGACACCCATCAGAAATATACACACACCTACTGTAGAATGACATAATGAGGCACACGCACAAACTATAAACATCATAGAGCATGTGTTTAAGCTGCTGAAGTCACGGTTCTGGTGTCTTGCTATATCTGGTGGAGCCCTGCAGTACTCTCCAGCCACATGTGCACAAATGTTCACAGTATGTGCCATGCTACACAATATGATATTGTGGAAACAGCTGAAGCAGGATCAGCAAAGGGAAGGGATACACAGCTCCCCACCGGTGCCTAGGTCCCCACAGCCACACCCATCGGGGGACTTGGAGGAGGAACCCCCTGAGGTTCTACCTGTATGCAGACATAGGTGTGCCCAGTGTCACCTGGCATTGGCCAAGAGACAATGCATAGCACACACACTGACAACCTAGAGCCCTAGGGACTGACACTGTATTCCAACTCGCATACATACACTAAAAATGCTGCCAGCCAGCCCACATAACCTGTACCTAACCATGTATTGGCTGTGTACTGCATGCATCAGACAGAGTCATCCCTGGACTACAGGTCTGTCAACTGCTGCAATCACAAGGTAAGTCATTTTCCTATACACCACTTGGATGGGATACTAGACTATGGTAGCATATGTATGGACTTGCCACATGTATGCAAGGGAATATATTGAGCTACTGGGCTACCTGTAGAGATCTGACAGTCACTTGGGACAATAGGTACTCTATCCAATAGTATGTGCCCCATAATATTCACTAGTCCACATGGCTGGA